>NW_021826250.1:25000-35906 GCF_006345805.1 Octopus sinensis | reverse complement strand
CTAAAGTCGTAAGACGCTCCTGTCCTGTTTTATATATAAACATATATACAAAATTATATATAATTTTGTTTCTTGTATTTACATTCGTGTGGCATCCTGCCTTTGTTCCGTATACATTCGACACTCTTTCCAAGAAATCCAATGCATGTAGCTTGGATTTTCCTTGGGGCTGGCGGATCGGAGTGATATCGAGATTAAACAACCGAAATTACTAAGATGATCGGTTCCCGACTGAAGATTAGAGGCTTCGAGTGACCCGTCGGTTTTTTGTGTCGTCTCCTGGGTGTTTTTGCGTTCTTGTCCCACTTTGTAATTAATATTTAATATAAATTCTATATATGTATATATATATATATATATATATATATATACACACACACACCACACAAACATATATATATATATATATATTATAATATATAGATTATATATATATATATATATATATATATATACGACGGGCTTCCTTCATGCTTATTTACAAATACACACTATATATATATATATATATATATACATACACAGATATCTTTGTACAATGTTTATTTATGTGTGCGTGCGTACGTGCGTGCGTGTGTGTGCGCGTGTGTGTATGTGTGCGCGTGTGTGTGTGTGTGGAGGTGTGTTTTATTAATTAGAATTATACGTGATAGTCCAGTGTTGACCGTCTTTGCAGTCTTTAGCAAACTGAGGTAAGCCCGTACGCAGAAACGCAGACAAACACACACACACACATGCACACACGCACACGTACACAAAACAGGCACATACATACACCACACATATACATGCTGAGGAATAGAAAGATAAATAGATAAAGAAGCAGCTAGACAAACATTGAGAGAAATAAATAAACCGAAAGACGGTGACACTCATCAATATTAATGAAAAAATAAAGGCAAGAAAAGTAAACAAGAAAACAGAGAGACAGACAGACACATAACATACAGATATATACATATATACATTACATCATATATATATATATATATATAATATATAGATATATATACACACAGCTACGCATACACAAACATGTTTGTATGAGTGTGTGTGTCCAGCTATGTCTCTCTCTCTATGTATATATATATATATATATATATATATATATATATATATATATATAATATGTATGTTGTAGTATATATATATGAAATACATACAGAAAGACACGCACACATATACATATATACAATATATAATATATATATATATATATATATATATATATATATATATATATATATATATATATGACAATAATGTATACACACACACCTAAATATATGCACATAAGTCTGTCCCTCTTACTCAGTTTCTCTCTGAGTATATATATGTATGAGTGCGTCCATATAACTATCTATCTATCTATCTATCTATCTATCTATCTATCTACTAATCATCTATCTATCTATCTATCTATCTATCTATCTATCTATCTATCTACCTATATATATATTTATAATATAATAATAATGGGTAAAATTAATTAATAATTAATTAATAATTAATAATTTTACCAAGTAGTTCGGTATGTTAAAAGAACCATTATCGGTAAATAAAAATGTTTGTTTATAGATTATATATATATATATTATATATATATATATAATAATATATATATATATATATATATATATATATATATATATATACATATATATATACATATATACATACATATGTGAACATACGCATAAATATATAATATATATATATATATATATATATATATATACATGAATACATGGGTACAGGACGTTACAAACGTAAGTAAACAACATGAATACGAAAACAAAGTTGGCTACGCAAACAACGCGAGAAACAAATGGGAAACAAGACAAGTAATATAAAAACGACCCTTTCTCTGTTGTCGACTGTACATCGACTCCTCATTTCGAGCACATACACACACACACCCATATATATATATATGGACATATTTTGTATATGTATATGATGTATGTATGTATGTATGTATATATATATATATATATATATATATATAATATATATATATATATATAGTACATAGATAGAGAATTTTTTAATGCGTTTATACATGCGTGTATTTATGCATGAATGGCTGTATTTATTGCTTGTATGTATATGGCTATATGCACACATGTACACACATCTATCCGTACATATACACACGGACCAACACACTGTGTGTATATATGTATGTACGATCTATCTATCTATCTATCTATCTATCTATCTATCTATCTATCTATCTATCTATCTATCTATCTATCTATCTATCTATCAATCTCTATACCCATATTCACACATACATATACACATATAACAACATCCATTCATTTATTTTGCTGTATACACACAGACACACACACACACACACACACCACACACACAACACGTTTGTATTTATGTATGCATGTACAAATACATATTTACATACACAAAATTACACTTACACCACATTTTAATATACACACACACCTATACACACAGACATATATAAACATATGCACACACAATGCATACATGAATATGCACGCACAGACACACACACACACATACACACACACACACATATATATATATATATATATGGTTGCTTGAGTTGGGAAGTTATAGCCTTGAGTGTTATAGGTGTGGATGGATAGGGAGACATGTAAACAGAAAGTTTTGCTGGACAACGTTTCGGCAACGAATTGGAGTCTATAGCTGGCAAGTGTTATTGTTTGTATTGTGAAGGTGGTTGTTGGGAGATATAAGATAAACATGGAAGACAAACAATGTGGAGGGGCGAGGGAAAGGAAAAAAAAACCCAAAAAGACAGCATTGTAGTGCTGATAGTAGTGGTATGTTTAGTGGGTCGGTCTGATGGGTATAGGGTAGGGTGGCGTGAGGTGGGTGGCTGAATCTGGGGAGAAAGGGCGGTGGGAAGAAGGGCAGGGACCGACCGGGTCAGTGGACGGGTAAAGAGTGTGGCAAAAAGAAAATAACGGAAAGACATGGCGAGTTGATTTCAAGTGACGAAAATTGTCGATGATGTTTACTTTTGGACGGAGTGTGTGTGGTGTGTGTGTGTGTGTGTGTGTGTGTGTGTGTGTGTGTGTGTGTGCGTTTGTATGTGTGCGTATGTATGCATGTGTGTTTGTGTATATGTATGTATGTGTGTGTTTATATGTGTGTGTGTGTCTGTGTCTGAGGTGGAAGGGGTGGGAAGGTGGGCCACGATTTGACGATGTTTTGTTGATGTTTCACTTGTTATCGGTCCTGCTTACCACCGTTGCCAGAATCACCGCTATCACCGTTGTCGCTTCCGTCACCGCTACTGCTACCGCCTCCTCCACCACCTTCACCAGTGAGTTCTCCGCTGCCTTCACTTCTGTCACCACCACTGTGCCACCGTCACTATCGCCGCTACCATCGCTGACGGAGTCATCGTCATCGTGGTCGTCGTTGTCGTCAGTGTCGCTGATGTTGTTCTTGCTATTGTTTTTATTAATTCAAGATGTGCTCTGATCGAGCAGATCTTCAGCCAATGATATCACAGCCGGCCGTGACCACTCTTTCATTTTCTAGTGAGGTGAGTGTGACATAGGACTAAAACTACATCACTCATCCTATCTTTCTCATTTTCAAGACGATGGGATGTAACTTAGGGTGATTTGGCTGCTATGTCTTGTGGTTTGAACTATCACGCGGAGGTTTCCTCGTTGGCTTTTCACCGTTGTCGATGTTCTTGTTATCGTCATTTGCTGATGCTTAGCCCCAGGTCAGGCCGGATTGGATATATCTCTAATCTCAGACTAACTGTTTTATAATCTTAATATTATGTATTATCCGAATAGCTTGCACTTCAGGACATTCCTTTAATCAGCTGTCAGCTAGAGATCATTGAAGTTTCAGTCCTTTCTGTCAGTCTCTCTCTTTCTCTTTCTTTCTCTGAGCATTAGTGTCGAGCAATATTCTTTCCTACTCTAGGCACAAGGCTCAAAATTTTTGGGGAAGGGGTCAGTCGATTAGATCGACCTCAGAGCGTAACTGGTACTTATTTAATCGACCTCGAAAGGATGAAAGGCAAAGTCGACCTCGGCGGAACTTGAACTCAGAAGTAAAGATAGATGAAATACCTATTTCTTTATTATTACCCACAAGGAGCTAAACATAGAGGAGACAAACAAGGACAGACATAGGTCGATTAGATCGACCCCAGTGCGTAACTGGTACTTAATTTATCGATCCCGAAAGGATGAAAGGCAAAGTCGACCTCGGCGGAATTTGAACTCACAACGTAACGGCAGACGAAATACGGCTACGCATTTCGCTCGGCGTGCTAACATTTCTGCCAACTCACCACCTTTCTTTAAACATTATTTCTTTATTGCCCACACGGGGCTATACATAGAGGGGACAGACATGGGATTAAGTGGATTATATCGACCCCAGTGCATAACTGGTACTTAATTTATCAACCCCGAAAGGATGAAAGGCAAAGTCGACCTCGGTTGAATTTGAACTCAGAACGTAAAGACAGACGAAATACCGCAAGCATTTCGTCCGGTGCACTAACGTTTCTGCCAGCTCGCTGCCTTAGTGTCGAGCAATATTGGTTGGTGTTCTACTCATTTTCACTCACTGATTTCTCTTCACCTTGCACCCAAACTGAAATCAACATTGATTTAAATTAAAAAATTCTTTTCTTTTTTTCGCTTCATTCGCCCACTTGTCTTTTCCTGACAAACAACCACCACCCGAAACGTACAATTACATTCATTTCATTTTCTCATCGCTTGATTAATTTGGTTTCCCAATCATGTTGTTATTTTTATACGTTGTGTTTTTTTTAATCTTTTTTCCCCCGTAAATATCAAACTTACGCCGTCTATTCGGATGACTACAGGATGTATGTAATTATAGTGAATTTAAGCAATGCATCGTTTTGAAGTTGGTAAGGCATTATTTCAGAGAAATCCGGCAACTATTTCTAGCAGAATGCGTGGTTACTTAGATTCTCCGTTATCCACGATCCTCTGTTATACGCGCTTACTGTTCTTGTTTGAAACATTTTAGGGCTTATGTTTGAACACTATGTTTGGAACATGTATTTGGACTCTAGGTTTGCAACATGTTAGGGCTTATGTTTGGACCCTTTGTTTGAACCTATGCCAAACTCTGATTGGGAGATCTATGATCAAAGGCGTCCAAACCGTGGTCATCCCGTTTCAGCCAAAGTATATTTGAAACTGCTTTGTCTAATGTCTACTTTGCTATTCAGACAATGGCGCTCGAGTTCAGTATGATTTGGCTACTATTTCTACAAAGTTTGGAGAAATATTCTTCAGTAATTGGCTATGAATCAATTAAGTTAGTACCGTTTAGATCTAGATGAATCCATGTAGAGGACATTCAAGATGAAACGCATTCCAGCCATGTCCGTCCTGTTTTTTTTTTTTTTTTGTAAGGTTTCAAGGATTATATTATCTACAATGTATTGTTTGTTCATTTTTAAAAAGATGGTAGGAGAGAGCAATATGTGGTTTGAAAGGGAATTTAGCTGCTCTTTATAGCATACATATGTATGTATGTATGTATGTATGTATGTATGTATATATACATGCGGGAGAACATACAGGTCAAGTTGAAAATCATGTACTAAATGCACAGACGAACGGGGAACAAATAGAGGTCACCAACTCCCCATTAGTTATCGGCCAAGGGTTCGAGCACAATTTCGTGCCATTATCGATAACATTGCTTAAACACACACGCACACACACGATGTGTTTTTTTCAGCTTCCGTCTACTATCCACTCATAAAGTTTTGATTAGCTCGAAGCTATAGCAGAAGACACTTTATAAGGTACCACGCTGTGGGACTGAACCCCGGAACCATGTAGTTGGGAAGCAAGCTTCTTACCACACAGCCACGCTTAAACTGTAAGCATAAACTATAAACGGCCATGGTTTATGACTTTCTGATTACACCTCTTCATATCCGAAGCGAAAATAACATTAACAAAAAAAAAAAAATGAAATAAGAGATAACAAAGGTAAGAGAAAGGAAAAGAGAATCGAGGGAAATCATTTGGTAAACAGAATAATAAGAAAACAAACAACAAAAATAGAAACAACAAATAGCTGAGAGGAAAATTGTGGTAAACAATAAACGAGTCTCCTTTTCTTAATGAGTGAGAATGAAATATATACACACACATATATATATATGTGGTGTTTGTTTATTATGTATAATATATATATAATATATATATATATATATATATATATATATGTATAAACATATATATTATATATATATATGCATATGTATGTATATATACATTTATATATATATATATGTATATATATATGTATGTATATATATATATATGTATAATTATATATATATAATATATATACATACATACATACACACACGCATACACACACATGTACATATATGCCTAAAGAATTTATTAATCAAAGAAAATATTAATTTAAATTTTTTTCTATCAAATATTTTTGAAAAAAATCTTTCTTTTTTTTTATTTTGTTGTTTTCCTTTATATAAAATTTCCCTAATAAACCAACTTAATTAAAGTTCATTAAGATTTAAAACACGAAATGTATTCGACAAATAGAAAAACGTAAAAAGAGAAAAAAAAAAACACTAGAAAAATATGACTTCCTCCCATCGAAACAAAAATAACACAAACAAAACAAAATAAACGAAAGAAAAAAAATCAAAATAAACAAAATTAAATAAAATAAAACCCTTACGCTCTCCCCCACTCACCCACTTCCTCAAAAAGAAACCAAAGAAAAAATATTGGTTTGACACATTTTTTCAATATTTTTCCTTCTCCGCACTGAAAACCGTCACACAAAATGGAAAACGCCATTGAGAAATCGTGGCTGCCCTTAAACCATTGCGACTCCACCTTGTACGGATACAATGCTCCAATAAAACACGGCTGAGTGACATACCACCGTCAACGCTTCCATTGCATTCCTTACACCTCAAACATCGGCATTGAAATATTTCTGTTTGTTGTCTAAATATTGATTGCTAATGAAGTGTGTGTGTGTGTGTGACTCTCTCTTTCGCTCTCTCTCAGTGCGTATGTGTGTGTGGTGTGTGTGTGTGTGTGTGTGTGTGTGTGTGTGTGTGTGTGTGTGTGTATGAGCCCTCTGTCCTTCTGTATGTGTGCGCATGTGTATATACCTCTCTCCCTCTCTGTCTGTGAGTGCATGTGTGTGTATGTGTGTATGTGCCTCTCTCTCTCTCTGTGCGTATGTGTGTATGTATCTCTCTCTTTCTATCTCTCTCCCTCTGAGAGTGCATGTGTGTGTCTCTTTATCTCTCTCGTTTTCTCTCTCCCTCTCCCTCTGAGAGTGCATGTACGTATATGTATGTGTGTGCGCGTGTGTGTACCTCTCTCTCTCTCTCTTCATGTGTGTGTGTATGTGTGTGTGCGCGCCTGTGTGTGTGTATGTGCGCCTATGCCTGTATGTATCTATATGAGTGTGATTATATGTAGGCTTATATCTGCCTTAGTGTGTGTAAGTGTGAGAACTTGTACATATATATATATATATATGTGTGTGTGTGTGTGTGTGTGTGTATATGTATATATCTGTGTCTGACTTCCTGCTTGTGTATTTGTGTGTTCCTACCTCTTTATATAATTGTATATGCCTGCAATATGTACTCCTTTGTGTACCTCTGTGTATGCGCATTTCTGTATATGCATATATGTGAGTACCTGCTTGTTTGCATATTTGTATCTCCTTGCATTTTTCTGCATTTGTGCGAAGTAGAAACAGTACTTTACTGTATATATTTTTCTTATTTTTATAATTTGTATATATTCATTTTATTATAAACGCAAAACAACGCCACGCGGGAATCGGCGTCAGCTTAAATGATAAACCGCGATAGGCGAACCGCGATATGGCGAGGGATTAGTGTATATGTAAGTGTTTAGAAGAGGTAGGAGTAGTTAAACGTAGCATTTGTTTACTGGTCTGGATTGTCTCCATTTAATCCAAACGCACACACTCTCACACACACAGACACACAGAAACACATATACACACGCAGACACAGTCGCTTTAGTCATTGACACATAGATAGGTGGACATTCGCACAATTCTACACGTACATACACACACATTTGAGCAGAAACATGCATAGATTAACAATTGTATCCACAGGTGAATATATATCAACACTATCTCCACTTTCTCACTCTCTTGCACTATATATGAACACACACACACACTCAAATACATATATGCATACATGTATACATAAAAATGTACACGCGTAAATACGTGCGTATACACGTACATATCTTCATATATCCACACATACACACATGTATGTATGCATGCAATTTTATATGTGTATATATGTATGTATGCATACATGTACGACAAATAACCCTCCACCTTTCAAATACAAGCAAACAGGAAATACCCTAAACAACAATTGTAACAAGTAAAGAAACTTATTGACCAGCTAAAGTATGCCACCTACTGGCATTCTTTTGTAAACTCTTAAAAATTTCTTCACAAGAAAGCTGACACACACAATTACTAAGTTGTTAAATACTGAAATAAACTTTGAACTTTCACCTTTACATTGTCACAGGATTAAAATCCAATAAAACCGAAAATGAAGTGACCAAAGAAACTCTCTCTACCTACCTACATCCTTTTTGTGAAGCACTATAAAACAATCTTATGACCTGAAGATGACACACCTAAATAAACAAACCTGTTTACAAAGTTCGATTCCCGTACCGCGCTGTGTGTTGTGTTCTTGAGCAAGACACCTCATTTCCCGTTGCAATAGCTGTAGAAATGAGTTGTGGCATTACTGGTGCGAAGCTGTATCGGCCTTTGCCTTTCCCTTGGATAACATCAGTGACGTGAAGAGGAGTGAATGGTACGCATGGGTGACTACTGGTCTTCCACAAAACAATCTTGCCCGGACCAGTGCCTTCGAGGGTAACTTTCTTGGTGTAATCCAATGGGCGTTCATGACTGAAGAAGGTCTTTACTATGTTTGTATAACGAAATACGATGTCCCTACCAGCCATTAATTTTTGAAACTGTTTATAAATTTTGATAAACAAACATATAATCGCCTCGGAAATGAATATCAGGAAGTTATGCTCATTGCAGTAATGCTCACACGAACGTAAGCAATAATACTCTTTACTCCTTTACTTGTTTCAGTCATTTGACTGCGGCCATGCTGGAGCATCGCCTTTAGCCGCACAAATCGACCCCAGGACTTATTCTTTGTAAGCCTAGTACTTATTCTATCGGTCTCTTTTGCCGAACCGCTATGTTAAGGGGACGTAAACACACCAGCATCGGTTGTCAGGCGATGTTGGGAGGACACACAGACACACAAACATATACACACACATACATACACACACACACACACACACACACACACACAGATATATATATATATATATATATATATATATATACGACGGGCTTCTTTCAGTTTCCATCTACTAAATCCACTCACAAGACACTTGCCTAAGGTGCCATGCAGTGGGAATGAACCTGGAACCATGTGGTTGTTAAGCAAGCTACTTACCACAAAGCCACTCCCGCGACTGCAAATTATTAAAAAAAAAGAAAAACAAAAAAAAAACGCTCGAAATTTGATTTCAGTTATTCATATATGTATGTGTATTGGTCAATGTGAAGGCGCTTGGCTCAGTGGTTAGAGTGTTGAGCTTACGATCGTGAGTTTGTGAGTTCGAATCCCGGACCGGGCTGCATGTTATGTTCTTGAGCAAGACACTTTATTTCACTTGCTCCAGTTCACTTAGCTGGTGGCCTGGAGAGGGGAGGCGGTATGCATATGCGACTGCTGGTCTTCCATAAACAACCTTGCCCGGACTTGTGCCTGGGAGGGTAACTTTCTAGGTGCTTTCTAGGTAACTTTCATGGTCAGTCATGACCGAAGGGGGTCTCAGTTCAAAAACAAAAAACAACAAAAAAAAATCTTTCTGTGCATGCAGGTACTCCAGTTCGAACCTGGACTCCTCCACTTGAAATACAGCTTTCCGATGTAGTTGCAAAATGCACGCTATTTACAAACAACGAACGACAATTTTTGAGAGCTCAGAGTGAAAATTGCTCCGTATCGTGAAGCGCTGTTTCTACCTGGTTAATCGTGACGTATTCGGTTTTTATTGATGCTGTTGTTGTTGTTGTTTTTGTTAAATGGCAAAATTTTTTGCACACCGGTCGAAATACTTGGTGGTATTTCGTCTGCCGTTACGTTCTGAGTTCAAATTCCGCCGAGGTCGACTTTTGCCTTACATCCTTTCGGGGTCGATTAAATAAGTACCAGTTACGCACTGGGGTCGGTGTAATCGACTTAATCCGTTTGTCTGTCCTTGTTTGTCCCCTTTGTGGATAGTAAAGAAATAGGTATTTCGTCCGTCTTTCCCTTCTGATTTCAAATTACCATTATTATTGCAGAATCATTAGCACACCGGATTAAATAGCAGCATTTCGTCTGTCTCTACGATCTGTGATGAAATTTCTCCAATGTCGACAAGAATCCTTCCCAAAAATTTCAGGCTTTGCGCCTAGAGTAGAAAAGATTATTATGGTCATGACGGCTGCGTCCTGAATACATTTGGAAGCATGTCGAACAAAATGCTTAGCAGTATTTCTTCCGGCACATTTACCTTCTGGGTTTCAAATTCGGCCAAGAGCTACTTGACCTTTTATCCATCCAGAATCGACAAAATGTGAAACCCTCCTCCTCCTCCTCCTCCACCACTACCTCCTCCTCTGCTTCCCCTCCCATTGTTGTTGTTGTTGTTGTTCTTCTTCTTCTTCCCTGTTCTCCTCCTCCTCCTTCTTCCTTTTCTTCTTTTTCTCC
>NW_021826250.1:15000-17500 GCF_006345805.1 Octopus sinensis | reverse complement strand
CTCGAATACTCTGGAAGGTGCTCGAAAATAAGAGGTGTTAACTTAGTTCACTGGTAGTAATCAGCTAACACTGTAGTAAATCTCCAGCGTTAGAAGCTGTGCAAAGGTAATAATTATGATTATGGTTATTATTATTGTTATTGGTGTTGTTTTCGTTTTGCTGTTGTTTCTTGTTGGATTTCATGGTGTGAAAATGAGTTTACTTGTTTCCAAACATAGTATTATGGTGGACATTACCAAATGAAATTCTATTTGGAAAAGTTACTAAAATGAATTATAATTATCTGAGGAATGTTAACCCCAGACCCACATGGATAGATAAAGAAAGAAACTTTTTATAGATTTTATTTGATTACACGCACTGACCACATTTCACATTCAAATGATTACAACACATGGACGCAGTACAAGATAAAATACTGCAATAACAAATGAAGCGAAAAAGATATCACAAAGCAAATTACACGACCGAATGAAAAAAGAAGAGAAAGTGAATACTTTAATGAACAAATAATAGAAAACATATTTCAAACAGTCTAACAGATAATTTTGAAGATAATGAGAACAACAGTAACAACAACCGCAGGACTTGCACAGGTTCAGGCAATATAAATCAGTCATAGAGCTACTCTTGCATCTCTTGTAACACGTCCGGAAGATTTAGATTTATTACAGTTTACGGAAAAAAATGTAGTTAGGTCAATTTTATAAAATCAAGCAGTACTTCTTTGCCGCACTATAAAATGCCAGAGATAGAGATGGATATATAGACAGATAGGCAGAAAGAGAGAGAGAGAGAAAGAGAGAGAGAGAGAGAGAGAGAGAGGAAGAGGGGGAAGAGAAAGTAAGAATGAGAGAGAAGAGAGAGAGAGAGAGAGGGATGAGAGAGGAAAGAAAGGCACCGCTATAGAATTACCGTTGCAGCAATAATTACAAGCTCCGCAGGAAATCTAGCCAGAAATTCTCTCAGTCCAAAGGGAAAAAGTTGTGAGACTATCTGCTGCAGCGCTGGATTAACCATTATGCAAAATAAGCACGTGTTTAGGGCGTCAAGGGAAGGAGGTGACACCACAGAAATGGTCAATGGTTTACGGCACAAAAGAAACCACTTTAAACTTGCTAAAATAATATTCAGGATGCCTTTATCTCTACTAAGTATTGATGCAGATGTGTTACCTAAGATTAATTTTGAGGATTTGATCAAAGACTTCGCAATTCAAAAAAGTAGGAGAAAACTTTTCAAATATAAATAAAGTGGAAGTATACACAAATAAACATTATTTTCCCTCTTACTGTTTTGTTTCATTTTGGAAAATAACAATTTATTTTATGGTTTGTTATTGTTTATATTTTGAATTACATAATCTTTTATGGGGGCACCAAAATCTTTTAAGTGCTTAAGGCCTCGATGGGTCTGAATCCGGCTCTGATCTGCTACATTGTAAAAACTGAAGACCCAGCCAAAAATATAGGATGAAATTGTCAGATATATTCCTGCACATACACTCATGTCACAATATATAGGGCAAAGAAATACAAAGGTGACGGTAAGATATATTAGGAAAGATCTGGATCCGTGGCCGGTCGTCACTTTTACATCGCAGTATGAGTGAGAGGTTAGAGCAGGGTTAGGCAACACGTGATCAGGGTATATCAAGAAGGACTTGCAATTCCTAATGGCTCGCGAAGGCTGCAAAGCTATACCAGAATTATGCTTAGCTAAAGACGTGGGGACAGAGAATGTTAGTTGAATGGTGCAGGTAAATGATTAGCTAATGCATAAGTCGTAGCGAAAACCTGCTCAGTAGAACTATTATTATTATTATTATTATTATTATTATTATTGTTATTATTATTATTATTATTATTATTATTATTATTATTATTATTATCATTATTATTATTATTATTATTATTATTATTAATATTATTATTATTATTATTATTAATATTATTATTATTATTATTATTATTACTTTTTTTTTCTTCTTTCAAATTTGCTTCCATTTCTTGCCGAGTGTCTTCCCGACTCCTAGGGCAAAGAAACTCATAGTATACATTGGTAGGCCATTAAACCAAACTCAATAGTTCGTTCATTTAAAAAAAATAAAAAATAAAATTTTTTTTTTTAAAGTTAAATTAAAATACATGAGCAGCAACAGTTCTCACATCGACAATGCTCTTCTCAATACGTGTGATGTACCAGTTAAGACAATCTTTTGCACTTCTTGCAGGGATGGTAAGCCAGGGATCATTCTCATATAATTTTCGGTTCCCTTCTTGATCATTCCTAGTGCTCCTACGATCACTGGTATTGTAACCGCCTTGAGATGCCACATTTTCTCAATTTCAATGAGTAGGTCTTTATATTTTCTGAGCTTGTCAAACTCTTTCGCTGAGATATTATGATCACAGGGGATGCTCATGTCGATCAATAAGCAAACTTTATTGTTTTGGTCTTTCACAACAATATCTGGTTTATTGGCCTTGATGGTTCGGT
>NW_021826250.1:0-10000 GCF_006345805.1 Octopus sinensis | reverse complement strand
GGTACAGAGGATTCGCAATCTAGACTAGGGTCTGAAAGTTTACCACACCATAGTGGGTTATACCATGGTTCCTCTGCTTTGTGGCAGAAGTAGGAAGAAAGAGTGAGAGAAAGTGGTGGTGAAAGAGTACAGCGGGATTCACCCCCTCCCCCACCGGAGCTTCGTGAAGCTTAGGTGTTTTTGCTCAATAAACACTCACAATGTCCGGTCTGGGAATCGAAACCGCGTTCTTAGGACCGCGAGTCTGCTGCCCTAACCATTGGGCCATTGGGCCTTCACTCTGCTGTTGTTTAGCCCCCGGGTCAGTCCTATTGATCAAAGTCTATAATCAAAACCCTTCCAGTCGTGACGGTAAAATATGACAAAAATTTAGTTGCTGCTTCTAATAGGACGAGAGACTACGGCAATGGCGGTCAAAATGTCTTGATGCATTACATAATAAAGACATAAATAAATTAGAATTTTTTCGTGGTAGGTTCGAATCTCGGCAGGATCAATTATATTTTTTTTCTCAAGGAAGCTTTTAAAATGGCTTCGAATTTTGGCTCAAGGCCGCTGATTTTTGGAGGAGGAGTAAGTCGATTATATCCACCCCAGTATTTTACTGGTACTTTTCATTCATCTTTTCGACTCCGAAGAGATGAATGAAAGATAAAGTCGACCTCGGCAGTATTTGAGCTCAGAACACAAAATGTCAGAAGGAATGCCGTTAGGCATTTTATTCGACGCTCTAACACTACTACCAACTCGCCGCCTTACGAAACCTTAAAAATCCTTTCTACTATAGGCTCAAGGCCTGACAGTGTGAGAAAGGGGGCAAGTCGATTACATCGACCCCAGTGCTCAACTGGTACTTATTTCACGAAGCCTTTAAAATAGATACCACTAATATACTGTAGTCGGTTCTATCGATTGTATATATTTCTTCATTTATAACTCTGAAGATTCACGAAGATCGAAGAAATTAAAAGTTTATGTTATTCGGTTTCCGTATCGAGGCACCGTAATATTTCGAAACCTATAATCTATAAAAACACAGCTAATTCTTGTAGGGTTTCTTACTACAGTTGTATCTGCCCAGAAATAAATCAGGGTGGTTCACCACCCTTATTATCAATGATTGATAGCAACAATCGATAACAATATAACTAGCACATATCTGCTACCTGTGATGCCAATATAGGAAATAAATAGGTTTCTATAATTCATATTGTTACTAAATATTTTACATTAATCATATAGCATTATTTGTGTAGGTTACATAGGAGGAAAAAAATCCAAGAGCCACAGATTACATCATTTAGGGTGATTTTTTTCGTGCTGCTACTTTCAGAATAAACATAACCGCCACCTCGGTTTCACCTTTGAGTTATAAGGCCGAGGACCTACATAGGAAGAACTCACACAAACAGTTTCTTTGCATATCTTTTTTTCATACTATTACATACATACATTCATACATACATGCATACATACACACACATACAAACACTCATATATAAATATATATAGTAGTAATAATGATAATCCTTGGATGGAATTTATAAATATTTTAATGCATCGCTACGCGCGTTTCCACAAATATCTTGTCTCTTAATATCATATAATTATTACTATATTTAACCTACAATAATATCGGTACAGCTTGGTGCGACCCCAAAAACCTAGTATCGCCAGCTGGTATCATTAGGCTGTGGCCGGCATAATAGAATAGGAGCTTTTATATGTATATCCAAAACATTTTCTGTAAACGAATTTGAAGGATACACATACATACACACATATATGTCGTATTGGGGTGTCACGTGACTTAGTGGTTAGTGTGTTGGACGCATGAACGTGAGATTGTGATTTCGATTTCTGGTGTGCGCGATACGCTGTATTCTTGTGCAAAACACCTCATTTCTCGTTGTTCCCAATCCATTTAGCTGGCAAAATCGAGTATTTTTGCGACGGACTGGCGTCCCGTTCAGGAAGAAATATATACACTAGGGAATCCAGGAAACTGGTCCTATGAGTTTATGTATCTCGGGGAAAATCTTTATCCTTTATATGTTTAAAATTTATAGTCAGAGCTATGTACAAAGTAGTTGATCAACCCCTTCGAATTTTCCGCAGAAAACGTGATATCTATTCCCGATAGATAGTTAATCATTGTTACTACTGTTGATTGACCCCAGGTTAGCCTAAAATCGACAGAAGTATCTCCACCTATAGTGATCACATAATCCAATGTTCTTTTCCTGCTTCTTTTTCCTAAGTTGGTAGGGTATGACTGAATGAGTTTTAGCTGCTATTTCCAGTATGTCATATGAACACGCAGAGGCTTCTTGTTGACTCACAATTGGTATATGAACTGAGAGACATGTAGATCTTTGCACAACTCAAAGCCGTGAAGCAGATTCGAATTCGATAGATGAGTAAACAAATTTCGTACTTTCGGACTTAATGTGTATAGAGATGTTAGCAGTGGCTTACTGGAATATGGGACGGATACTGGAATTTGCGTATGAGGAGAGGGTACGGGATAGAAGAATGGGTTCTGCTGGTATGAGAGAACGTGGGGTCCGACACGTTGAGCACGGGATGGTAGAAACATTGAGCGTGGGGGCAGAAACGTTGAGCGAGGGGAGAAAAAACGTTGAGCGTAGGGGCAGAAATGTTGAGCGTGGGAGCAGATACGTTCAGCACAGGGGCAGATACATTGAGCACAGGGGCAGAAACGTTGAGCGAGGGGGCAGAAACGTTGAGCGCGGAGGCAGAAACATTGAGCGCGGGGGCAGAAGCGTTGAGCGCGGGAGCAAAAACACTGAGAGCAGGGGCAGAACCGTTGAGCGTGGGGGCAGAAACGTTGAGCGAGGGGAGAAAAAACGTTGAGCGTAGGGGCAGAAATGTTGAGCGTGGGAGCAGATACGTTCAGAACAGGGGCAGATACATTGAGCACAGGGGCAGAAACATTGAGCGAGGGGGCAGAAACGTTGAGCGCGGAGGCAGAAACATTGAGCGCGGGGGCAGAAGCGTTGAGCGCGGGAGCAAAAACATTGAGAGCAGGGGCAGAATCGTTGAGTGCAGGAGAAAAATAATGAGCGTGGGGGCAGAAACGTTGAGTGTGGGGGCGGAAACGGTGAAGTGGGGCAGAAACGTTGAGCGTGGATGCAGAAACATTGAGCGCGGGGGCAGAAACGTGCGTGTGACGGCGTTAGCAGTTTGAGTTTAGAAGTGAATGGAATACAAATATATACATTTACGTGTATAAAACATATGATACACACAAACTCAATATACTCCCACCCCACGCAATAGACTGAGCGTAATCCGCGTACGATTTTCATAATCATGTAATTTATATATCATTAATATGTTGTTGAAATAGAAGCTGTATTAAGTTGCTTAAACCTAGACTTTTCTAAAGAGTTTGCTTCAGTTTATTCTCATTTCTTTAAAATGGAAACTGTTCATGATTAATATTAATCACTGAAATGTACTTATAGAAACTGAATGGTAGCATAGAAACGTAAAAAGCCAATATGGTGATGGTAATGATGGCGGTGATGGTGGTGGTAGAAGTGGTGCCAGTGGTGGTGGTGGTGGTGGTAGAAGTGGAAGTGGTGGTAGTGGCAATGAGGGTGATTATAGTGGTGGCGGTAGTTATGGTGGTGGTGGTGGTAGTGGCGGCGGTAGTTGTGGTGCTGTTGGAGGTGATACCAGTAGCGGTGACGGTGGTGGTAGTGGTGGCGGTGGCTACGATGGTGGTTGTGGTGGCGGCAGTAGTTGTGGTGGTGGTGGTAGTGGTGGTGGTGGTAGTGGTGGTGGTGGTGGTGGTAGTTGTGGTGGTGGTGCCAGTGGCGGTGACGGTGGTGGTAGTGTTAGTAGTGGTGGCGGTGGCTACGATGGTGGTTGTGGTGGCGGCAGTAGTTATGGTGGTGGTGGTGATAGTGGTGGGGGTAGTGGTGCCAGTGGCGGTGAGGATGGTGGTAGTGGTGGCAGAAATTTCTGGAGCTGATACAGTATCATTGTACTCTTGCTCATTACTATCCACGGTTTACCTTGGTCTTCACACTGTGAGAGTTGGCAGCCGAAGAATTTTATGATTAATCAAATGAACCACTCTTGTAATGAAACAGCAGACCTTCTTGTCTGGTCAGATAAAAACTGAGGCAATTCACACATCTGTCAGGTGATAATAAATAATCCTTTCCTTTATAGGCACTAGGCCTGAAATTTTGGGGAGGGGACTAGTCGATTACATCGAACCCAGTGTTTGACTAGTACTTAATTTATGGACCAAAAAGGATGAAAGGCAAAGTCGACCAGGGCGGAATTTGAACTCAGAAAGTAGTAGCAAGCGAAATGCCGCTAAGCATTTCGCCCGGCGTGTTAACGATTCTGGCAGCTCTCCGCCTTAGGTGATAATAAATAATATTTTCTATTCTAGGCACAAGGCCTGAAATTTTGGGAGAGGGGGGCCAGTCGATTAGATCGACTCCAGTATACAACTGGTACTTAATTTATTGACCCCGAAAGGATGAAAGGTAATGTAGATCTCGGCGGAATTTGAACTCATAACGTAGTGACAGGCGAAATGCCGCTAAGCATTTCGCCCGGCGTGCTAACGATTCTGCTAGCTCACCGCCTAGGTGATAGTAAATAATGGAACATGTGTATGCGTGCGTCACCTTTCGATCGAGATTGGCTACATTGCTTGTAGTTCTACTCTACCTTAATATCTATCTTGAATCAGATTTTACTTGTGATCCGGACCATATAAACTTGCTTTGGTTTGCGTTTCCAGTTTGAAGCCTACTGACGTGTCCTCGTTAAGAAGTGTTCTTGTAGTCTTGTCACCGATAGATGTATGTGAATAGGCGCAAGCAGAGCTGTTTGATTCTGAAGTTTACTTGACATCCGCGTAGTTTCAGGTTCAGTCCGACTGCGTGGAGCTTTGATAAAGAGTCTTATACTGGAACCTTGAGTCCACCGCTGTCTTGTGGGTGAAAATTTTCAGACGGAAACAGTAAGGAAGCTCGTTATTTATACATACATGCATGCATACATGCATACATACATACATACATACATATATATATATATATATATATATATATATATATATTATATATATATATATATATATATATATATACATATATATATTTGTGTGTGTGTGTGCGTGTATGAGTGTGTATTTCTGTCTGTGTATCAGTGGTTGTGTTTTTTGCGTTTATGTTCTTTTAGCATCAGTACACTCGATTAAAACTTTGAAGGAGGTGCTCTAGCATGGCCAGTGTCTGAAACCAGTAAAAGAATAACTGAAGAATAGACCAGATTCTAACAAAATCCTTACGCTCTCCCCAGAAGTAAGAATTAACAGGGGTATAACTTTATCAATCCTGCATGTGCTTCATTAATCAAGGGCTCAGGGTATGTACTTAGAACATTCACACCTGTGAATTGAGCGTCTGAAGAAAAAATAAAAAAATATTTTAGTAAAAGAACGAACGTATGCTCTGAAGATGTTCACTTTCAAAATCTCAATCTTTACAAATTGGAAACGGGTTTAAAAAAAAATGTGTTATGTTCATAAGCCAAATAGATTGTGAGTAGAAACAGTGCATTAGATTTATGAAACATGACACAATATGCAACAAGACTCGGTATTGAAATTATATGGTTTATAAAGAATAGAGTATATTTTCATTGCTATGGTATGTAATGCTTAGAAAAATATAAATATAAAGAATGGCAGAAGTTTTTTTTTTTTTGTTATGAATAAATGTCTACAGAGGCATTAAACTTATGATGTTAGACAAAAGATTGGTCCTCAGAAAAGCAAGAGCTGTGAGCTTTGAGAATTATGTATTAATTTTATATTTTCTTTCTAGGACATTCATCAGCGACGATCTATAGAAAATAATTATTTTATGGATATTATGATCACGAGGATTTGAAGAACATTATATGGATGAGAGAAAACATAATGAAGCAATGGCGAACGGAATATATTAAAATTTATTATTTCCGGTTCCCAGACATAAACAGTTAACAGTCTTATAGAGACAGATTTTTAGAAATATATTGTGTGACAATATGTATTATCGTTTAAGATGAAAGGCAAAGTCAACCTCACAGGATTTGAACTGAGAAAAAAAAACTGCTGGGACACATACAGCAATGCATTTTATCTGACGCTCCCATGATTCTGCTAACAATTGTAATAATAATCGTTTCTGCTAAAGGCACAAAGGCCTGAAATTTGGAGCAAGGGGACTAGTCAATTACATTAACCCCAGTGTTTCACTGGTACTTAATTTATCGAAAGGTGGCGAGCTGGCAGAAGCGTTAGCACGACGGGCGAAATGCTTTGTGGTATTTCGTCCGCCGCTGCATTCTGAGTTCAAATTCTACCGAGGTCGACTTTACCTTTCATCCTTTCGGGTCGATGAATTAAGTACCAGTTACGCACTGGGGTTGATGTAATCGACCTTCTCCGTGTGTCTGTCCTTGTTTGTCCTCTCTGTGTTTAGCCCCTTGTGGGTAGTAAAGAAATAGGTACTTAATTTATCGACCCCGAAAGGATGAAAACCAAAATCGACCTCAGAGGAACTTGAACTCAGAACGTGCAGGGGACGAAATGCATTTTGCTGGTTTGAATATATGAAGGTAGTAGAATGGTAGGGCTGATAGAAAAACACACTAAATGTCGTATATGACAATCTATAATCTATAATTAGAGGTAAAAACCAGTTACAGTTGTCTTTGTCTAAGACCTACTACCAAGCGTCGATGAAATGAGTGCCAGAGCAAAAAATGAATTAGCTTTGGTTAAATTAACTCTTTCTGAAGAAGTTTATAGTTCTGTGTTTAAATAAGAAACCAGTTTACACATAGTGTGAAAATACAGACACAGCCTACATAATACCGTTTAGCAACGTGAAATGAAATGTTTTGCTCAAGAAGACAATGCGTCGCCCGGTCCAGGAATCGAAACCACAATCTTACGATCATGATAGTGACACCCTAACCACTAAGCCACGCGCCTCGACATAAAGTAAGTCAAAACTTTCGAAAAAATATTGTGTCGTTGTTGTTGCAGTTGTGGATTGGAAGAATCATAAAAGCATCAGATAAAATGCCTTGTTGTATTTGTTCCAGCTCTTTTACATTCTCGATTCAAATCCTGTAGAGGTTGACTTAGCCTTTCATCCTGCTAAGAGCGATACAATAAAGTACCGATAAAGTGCTAAGGCTGATATAATCGACAAGCACATCGCCTTGAATTTGTGGCGCTTGACCACAAACTTAAGAGGGAAGGGTTAGCCGATTATAGCAACTTCAGAAAGTATCATTATTCAATGATACAATCCAATGTTGAACATAGAACAAAAATCAATTTGAATTAAAGAGCAATGAGGTACAGTGACCCGTCAATGATTTGGGAAATCAATAAAGACTTGTAGTTGTTTTTGTTGTTGTTGGTTAGTTGTATTTGGGCACATCACTGATCAACAGTCTTTAAATCACGAGCATCTGATTCTCACCAACATTGCATATCTAGTGTTATGTTATTATTCAAAGTTCCAATGAAACACGAGATAAATTGCGGCAGACTTGGCTGCTATTTCTAGCATAACGACCAACTGCATAGAGATCTCAATTTGGCACATGAAAACTTTTGCTGTTGTGATTGTTTTTGCTGAGTAGCCCGAGGGCATCCCTGTTCGAGTACCCCTCTCATCAAAAGTGTCGCATCCGAGACCATCGCGTTTTTCTACTGTTACACTATCCAACGGGTATTTCCTTTCCGAAGAAATTATAGCGTAATTTGAATGAAATTTGGACATAATTCCCAGAAAGTTGAACGACTACGTGTAAATTCTCTCTTTAAATCTTGTCTTGCATAACAACGAAAACAATTCGAAGTTTGAATGAATCCCGCTCAAAAACTATTGATATTTTTATTGATAAAACTCCAAATACTTTTATTGACGTACAGAAAATGATTCGTTCAAACTTTGAATTAAACCCCAGTAAAGGATTCAGTTTGTCAAGAATAGGATTTAGTGGTTTACGGCCATATCACTTTGAAAACACCAGTTCTCGTCCGATCACCGAAGTTAAGCAAAGTCGAGCCTAGTTAGTAAATAGATGGGTGACCGCTTGAGAAACCTAGGTGCTGTAAACGTAAAAGGCAGCGAGCTGGCAGAAACGTTAGCATACCGGGCGAAATGCTTTGCGGTATTTCGTCTGCTGTTACGTTCTGAGTTCAAATTCCGCCGAGGTCGACTTTGCCTTTCATCCTTTTGGAGTCGATTAAATAAGTACCAGTTACGCACTGGGGTCGATATAATCGACTTAATCCATTTGTCTGTCCTTGTTTGTCCCCTCTATGTTTAGTCCCCTGTGGGCAATAAAGAAATAAAAAAAGAAATAAGAATAGGATTTAGTATTTCGTAAAGGTATATACATTTATCCTCGTTTATCATACGTATTTGGTTCCGAACAAGCACCGTGATAAGGGAATCAGTGATAAAGGAATAATAAATTACATGGGGAAATTAGGCTTCGATCCGAGATCACAAGTTATCTTGAGCATTGTGAATGGTTATCATGGTACGCTTTTGCGGTCCAAGCAAAATCTTTGATTGATCGCCAATCCGTATTATCAAAGGTCAATTCTTGATAAGCGTAACCCGCTCCATAATGAGTGTAACGTTATTATCCCGGATTAGAGATTTCTAAATCAGAAATAAACGAGAATGTATTAGCGTTCTGGTCTTTCACCTTCATTTTTATGTGTTTCTGACTTTCGAATTATTTATTTATTTATTTACATAATTTAGTTTAAGTAACTTCATGAATTACATTTTTGCTAAAGTGAAAGTACAAAAAAACGAAAACGTCGCCCTTTTCAAGCCTAGCCAGGCTCATGGGTCCGGTGTCCCGGTTTCTGTGGCGTATATGTCCCCCCAGCTGGACGGGACGCCAGTCCATCGCAGGTTTACTCAAGAAACAGGAAGAGGGAGTGAGACAAAGTTGTGGTGAAAAAGTACAAGAGGAGTCGTCACCACCCCCTGCCGGAACCTCGTGGAGCTTTTAGGTGTTTTCGCTCAATAAACACACACAACATCCGGTCTGGGAATCGAAACCGCGATCCTCCGACCGCGAGTCCGCTGCCCTAACCACTGGGCCATTGCGCCTCCACGAAAGTACAAAAGCACGGATTTTATTGACCAGCTTTGTAAATTTAGTAGGCGCACACAAGGCAAATATGCAGCTGCCACCTGCACCAGAAAGAAGGAAAGCACTTTATTTATCGAGCTCAAAAGGATGATGGGGATCAACTCAGATCACAGAAAAGCGGAGTGTGTGAGTGTGTGCGTACATGTATGTGTGTATCTTCAATACTACAACTGTTTCGAGAATTCGTACATCACATTAGAATTATTAATATGTAAGAATCTAATCTTCAGGGTGTAACTTCCATCGTACATAGAGCAAAATGAGGAATATTTCATAAATTCGCCCTTCTCTAGCATATATAAATATATATATATATGTGTGTGTGTGTGTGTTTGACGTGATAGTATTCTTATTTTCACCACATATATGTACGCTCGTATGTATGAAGAGAATAAAAAATAAATATGCGAATGAGAATGATAAACAAGTCAATGAAGAATGTTTGACAAGAGAATATCTTGTCTACCACATATCCGGTTGCATGGGAGTATAACTATCAGATTAAAGATAAATGAAGATACTGCTGTAGAATATTATAAATAATAATGCTAGTTAGCATTAATCGGGTAGACTGGCTGTTAAGTCTTCAAAGAAACATGATACACACACTCACACACATACACACAAATACACACGCGCACACAACGCAAGCACGCACATACACAGACACACACATAAATGTGTACATAGGTATACGAGAACATACGTCGGATGATTGATTTTATAAACCCACGCACAAAGACAGCAGCGTATATATTAT
>NW_021826249.1:0-36351 GCF_006345805.1 Octopus sinensis | reverse complement strand
ACATACATATATACATACATACATATATACATACATACATATATACATACATACATATATACATACATACATATATACATACATACATATATATATACATATATACATACATACATATATATATATATATTATATATATATATATACATACTGGTATATGCATGTGTACGTCTCCAGCAGACTGTCTGTGAACCTTTTTGACCATGTATTATACTTTGAATAGCATAAAAGGGGTTATTGGGAGAAAGAAATTGAAAACCTCAATACTTGTTAGAGTGAAAAAGCAAGGAATGGAGTAGCGAAGCGGGGGAGATGGAAAAAATGTTTTTTCATAAAAAGATGTCCCTTGTTATTTGAAAGGCTGTGATGAGAAAAAAAAATTGGAAAATTCACCCTCAAAATGGAGAAATGTGGGCGTCCTCATCTGAAAATCAGCCAAATAAGTAGAAGTTGTACATTGGGGCCGATATAATCGACTTATTGCTCCCCCGATATTGCTGATGTTGAGCGAAATTTGAAACCAATATATATTTATAAGGTAAGGCGACCAGCTGGCAGAATCGTTACTGAGCCGGACAAAATCCTTAGCGGCATTTCCTCCGGCTTTACCTTTTGAGTACAAATACAGCCGAGGTCGGCTTTATCTTTCATACTTTATCTTTCGTGGTCGTCGAAATAAGTGCCAGTTGAATACTGGATGGATGTAATCAACTTAACCCCTATCCCGAAGTTGCCGGCTTTGTGCCAAAGTTTAAAACCTATACGTATTTATATAGGGCGTTTTTTAATTATTTTTTTTTACTGAAGCACTCAATATACCCACCCTTAATGAACCAGTTTTCTCACTAGATCCTGTATTGTCAATTTCTGTCTTTCTTTCTTCGAACGGCATTGCATGCCTCTTAACGATGGCGTTCTCGCTCGACCCGTTAGAAATAGCAGTCAAATTTCTTTCAAATCACTTCCCAAAAGAATTTTTTTAAAAAAAGGATACATTCGATAATGTAATTCAGTGTGCATTATTTATTAAGTAAATATATGATGGCGACCTTTCGAATGGTTATACGTTAAATACTTATAATCATATATGTTCCAACAATGTTGGCTTTGAGCAAAATAACAACACCCATTCTGTAATGTTTGCCAAATCTTTAAGAGTTCTCTGTAAACATAGAACTGCACTTCTTCCATCCACATGCTTAATCTGATTCCTGGAGTTAAGAGGTTCTAAAATGACTAAGGGTACAGCATCTCAATATAATTAAGGAAAATAAAATATTTCAAAATACAAGCTATTAGTTATGTTTCACGCGATCACTGCATTTCAGGTCAACAAATAGGACTGGGAGGTTTTGTCACCGTTAAAGTACCACTAACCCGCAGGAGATTTGTTTATAGATACCCTTAGTTTAACAGATGCTTCATATAGAGGTATTATGTAAAGAAAAGAAGGTGAGACAGTGGCATATGAAATAAATTATTGTTAATCAAATATTTATGATTATCTTCGAAAACTGTTGTAATGTATGTCAGTGTTGTCAGTTTGTCAATGTTGGGGTGGATTAAAAAAAACAAAAATCTTAAAAAAAAATACAAAATATGAATATCACAGATTAAAAACGAAACTTACCAAGTGCTTTTGCTCCCGATAAAAGGGATACATTTCTGGCAGCCCAGAGAGCCATGGCCATAGCTAGTGATCACCTTCAAATAAGTTCGAAGACGAATCACCACCAACAAATTTCGTGGACTTTATAAATGACTCGCGTCGTTGAAGCTTTACGGAGTTAAATGTTGTTCTCAACAATAAAATTTATAAAAGCAAAAATTACTATTTTAGTAATTAATAATTTTTAATAAAATATAAATGTTAAATATTTTTTATAGATTTAATGAATTAAAAATTCTTCTTCTTAATTATATTTGTTTGTATATGTTCTCAAGGCGTGTCATTGAATTCAGTGCGGGACAGTGGACCAAAGGTCGATTTCAGAAGTAACTCTCAACTGTAAGCATGTTCAATGCGACTGGAACGATGAGGTGTATCAGTATCAGACTAAACTCCTTCTGCCGACAAGGTTTGTCTAATCTATTCATTATAAATTACTTAACTTACTTTCAAGAAGCGCATTCTCCATTGTGTTCTTATAGGAATGCTTTGATTTATGTCGATTGATTTGTCATCAACAGTTCCACTTTCTGACCTCTTTCGTACTTCGCCTCCAGATTTATACAGAAAATTACAGAATGTTCGTCATTAAATCAAAAACGCGTGTTTAAGTACTTAAATTCCCCCCAAATCTGTCCGTATAAACAAGAACCCCATTTTATCCTATTATTTATTTTATGTCTGTATAACAAACGATCTATTACAGTTTTCACTTGATTATTAAACACGGTTAACAACAGGATTCTAGTAAGTTGTTAATTAAAGCATTTTTCATATTTGACTAGACAAATGAACAAGAAGTTTGAAAGAATCATACTTCATCGAAAAAGATTTCGTAATAAACCAGTTTAACTTTGTTTTGAAATCGATATCGGACAACTAAGCCGGAAACATTTCATGATGTTTACTGCTGGGCAATATTACTGATGTTTCCTCCCTCCCCCCATCTCTCTCTCATATATATATATATATATATATACATATATATATATATATACTATATATATATATATACATATATATACATATACATATATATATATATACATATATATATATATATATATATATATATATACATATATATATACATATATATATTATATATATATATATATATATGTATATATATACAATAATGGGGTAGGCTGGTTTATGGTGTTACTAGGGGTCTGCCATAAATATGGGACGATTTGACTTCTAACATAGGGTAACCCCATAAACGGGCCCATCCCACTATAATATTAACTGGTCTACATCTTACACTGTGCTTCTCCGGATTTATGCATTTCTACAAACGATATTTATTCTTTTACTTGTTTCAATCATTTGACTGTGGCCATACTGGAGCACCACCTTTAGTCGAACAATTCGACCGCAGGACTTATTCTTTGTAAGCCTCGTATTTATTCTATCGGTCTCTTTTGCCGACACCGCTAAGTTACGGCGACGTAAACACACCAATATCGGTTGTCAAGCGATGGTGGGGAGACAAATACACACACACACGCACATATATATATTATATATATATTATATATATTATATATGCGACAGACTTCTTTCACGTTCCGTCCCCAAATCCAGTCACAAAGGTTTGGTCGGCCCGATATTTGTGTGTGTATATATATATATATATATATATATATATATATATATATATATATATATATATATATATATATATATAGATAGATAGATAATCATTTCATCGACCAAATTGTTTGTGCCGTAGTGTGGATAAATAGTTTAAACTGCTCGATATACGCTAGTGAGCCGGGTCTTTTATGTGTATTAATATGTGAATTAAGCTAATAACGATGGTTTCTAACAGCTGGGATAAGACTGTTTCACACCCGTTTGAGGACCGTGAAACGATAGTGTAGATGTGAAGAATATAAGGAAGCTTGCGTGTCACATCTTAGTCTGTTTAGATATTGTCAGTTAAAATAAATCGAATGATACAGGAATACAGAAGCAAAGAGACGAATCTTTCTAACGAAATAATTCAATAAATGCAAACTTCAGTCGAAAAGCTTTAGTTCGTTCTGTCAAGAGCAATATTTATGACAGAAATATTGCTCTTGACAGAACGAACTAAAATGAAAGTAATATTAGAAATTTTTGTGGAAGAAATAGCATTTTTAAAGCAATACAATTTGGTGAAGTTCAATGCAGACAAAGGTTTGTTTTCGTATTTTAAGAGAGTTATATTATACAATACAGTTAGAAGTTATCACAATGGAAAGAAAAAAGAAATAGAATTCTGAAATTCCAGTCATATTGTATAAGTTCTCATAACTTCCAGTAAAACTGAGATCTTTAAATGAAATTTTCTACAAATATACTTCATATGGTGTAGATCCCAATTAAATCTTACTTTGATGAGAAAAACTTTTCTGTGGGTGGGGAGAGAAGTTTCAGAAAATTCTCTCGAGTCGGCTTTGTTTTTTCATAACTTTCGGAAAATATGTGTATTTTTGGATTAAATGCTCTACAAATACGTTTTAGAGTGTGTAAATTTCGATTATATCGATATTTGATGTGAAAAGAAAATTGCTGAGTACGTACACATACATACTGATATACTTAAGATTTTCTTTCGAAATTTCAAGTTTCATTTTGAAAATATATGTGATGTGTTGTTAGTATGTGTGCGAGCCCATCATTCTTTTTTTTTTTTTTCATATCAAATTCTGAAATCTATAAGGATAGAAAGCCGACTCATGTGAATTTCTCGAAACCCCTCTTCCCACTCACAGAAAACATTTTTCCCAACAATTTCCGATATAATCGAATCTTCATCGTCTGAAGCGTATTTGTAGGAAATTTCATTTGAAAAATATCTATTTTTCTGGATGGGGTGAGGAAACAAAGTTGAGGTGGAGACAAATGTAAAGTGGAGTAGTTAGCATTAGGAATGAAATCACAGTCTGTAAAGTGGTTGGTGTTAGGAAGGGCATCCAGCTGTAGAAACCATGCCAAGTCAGACTGGAATCTGGTCACTTCCTGTCAAACTGTCCAACCCGTGCCAGCATGGAAAACAGATGTTAAACGATGATGATGCTGATTATCATCATCATCATCGTTTAACATCCGCTTTCCATGCTAGCATAGGTAGGACGATTTTGACTGAGGGCTGGCGAACCAGATGGTTGCACCAGACTCCAGTCTTGATTTGGCAGAGTTTCTACAGCCGGATGCCCTTCCTAACGCCAACCACTCTGAGAGTGTAGTGAGTGCTTTTTACATGCCACTGGCACGGGGGCCAGTAAGGCGACTTTGGTAATGATCACGCTCGAATGGTGCCTTTTTACGTGCCACTGGCATGGAAGCCAGTTGGCTGCTCTGGCAACGATCACACTCGGATGGTGCTCTTGGCACCCTACTAGCACGGGCACAAGTGCCAGTAAGGCGATGCTGATAACGATCACGTTTGAATGGTGCCCTTTAAGTGCCACTGGCACGGAAGCCGGTTAGCCGCTCTGTGAATGATCACGCTCGTATGGTGCTCTTTGCACCCTGCCAGCACGGACGCCAGTCATTGGATTTGATTTTGATTTTGCTTTCGATTGATTTGATTTCACTTGCCTCAACAGGTCTTCGCAAGCAGAGTTTTAGTGACCATAGAAGGAAGAGGTTACGCACAAGTGGGCTGGTTACGCCCCTGGCATAGGCCATGAGATTATGGTTTCATTTGGCTTGCTGGGTCTTCTCACGCACAGCATATTTCTAAAGGTCTCTGTCACTAGTTATTTCCTTGGTGAGGCCTAAAGTTCGAAGGTCATGCTTCACCACTTCATCCCAGGTCTTCCTTGGTTTACCTCTTCCACAGGTTCCCTCAACTGCTAGAGTGTGGCACTTTTTCACACAGCTGTCCTCGTCCATTCTTGCCACATGACCATACCAGCACAATCGTCTCTCTTGCACACCACATCTGATGCTTCTTAGGTCCAACTTTTCTCTCAAGGTACTTACACTCTGTTGAGTATGCACACTGACATTACACATCCATCGGATCATACTGGCTTCATTCCTTGCGAGCTTACGCATGTCCTCAGCAGTCACAGCCCATGTAGCATGGCTGTTTGTACACAAGCGTCATACAGTCTACCTTTTACTCTGAGCGAGAGGCCCTTTGTTGCCAGCAGAGGTAAGAGCTCTCTGAACTTTGCCCAAGCTATTCTTATTCTAGCAGCTACACTTTCAGCACACCCACCTCCGCTACTGACTTGGTCCCCTAGGTAACGGAAGCTATCAACTACTTCTAGTTTGTCTCCCTGGAATGAGGCGGAAGTTGGTCTCTGCGCATTTTCAGTGTTTATTGCTCCCAAGCATCTGCCAAATACAAAAACTTTCTTCCCAGTTAGCCTCCCTTTGGTATTACTGCACCTCTTATGTGTCCATAGCTTATACAGGGTACATCTTATAGAGTTTCTACCTACGCCTCTACTACAGATTGAGCAGGGCCATCTACCTGAAGGGATTTGTGGTTTGCCTGCTTTCCTACATATTAGGACTTTGGTTTTAGCTAGGTTGATTCTAAGGCCCTTCAATTCTAATCCTTGTCTCCATACTTGAAACTTTGCCTCTAGTTCTGATAGTGACTCAGCAATTAGAGCAAGGTCATCAGCATATAGGAGCTCCCAGGGGCATCCTGTCTTGAATTCCTCCGTTATTGCCTGGAGGACTAAGATAAATAGGAGGGAGCTGGGGACTGAACCTTGGTGGACACAACGCTTAACTTTTTTTCCATGATTGTTAAAATTTGGTAGTTGTTTTGGTGGATTCTCATGCAAACCCCAGGATTGTTTCTGCCCTAAGTCATCATAGACCATCCATTTTTCACCTGCAGTCACCAATTGATTCAAAGTTTTAGTTTCATTGTGTTTTAAGTGCATGTACTGATGGAATGCCGTCTGTGCAATTTTCCTCTGCCAGATTATGAGGGACCCATACATCATTTGGAAAGATATCCAAATATCACTAAGTGTTCCAACATTTCTACAAGCTCCCTAGTTGAGCATTTTATGTTGGCTTCAATGTTTACCCTCAAAAGATTGTTGTCCAACTCTGAAGAGCTTCCAAAGCAATATGAATCTTCTAAGCTGAAATCCCTGCATTTGAATTTTGCATACACTCTCTGAACCATCAAGTCACCTACATTACCCTACACTTCACATATACTCTGTCCTTTTCACCTTTTTTGAAGCGGAAAGGCGTTAAGTATCAAAAATGTAACTTCTGGTTATCCATTTTTGACCTTGATAAAAATAAGAGCTATATTGATATTTCGTGAGATGTAACTTCCCAGGATCGGGCCCCCTGTATGACACCTTAGGCAAGTGTTTTCTACTATAACTCCAGGCCAACCAAGCCTTCTAAGTGTACTGAAAGAAGCCCATCATGTGTGTTAAAGCATGTGTATATTTGTGTCTCCTTTTCTTCACATTGTATGATAATTGTAAATGTGTGTCATTGTCATAAAAGCAGTGCCATTTATTTCCAATATTCAATGAAAACATGTCTGGTCAAAGGGAAATATTACCTTACAGGTACAAACAACATAGTATGTAAACCCATACACACATACAGTAACATCACTAACAGCCACAACATCAACCATGATGGCAGCAGTGTGAGCAAACACAGACACAGAGGGATACAAGAACAATATCAAACGTAAAGGTCAAGAGCTGTAGCAGCAGATATACTTACAGAAGAGGTCACAGATGTGTGACAAAAGATTTCCAGACAGTGAACATAAGATAAAATAAGAACGATAAGAAATATATAGTGTGTGTGTTTATTTGGTAAAAAACAAAAACATAGCCCTCCCAAAATATAACAATATCTGTTTCAACACACAGTTTCACATCGGGTATCTTGCAATACAAATTCATAAACATCTATATATATATATTGTTATACTGGGAGATGGTCTTTTTTTTTCCTTTTTGCCAATTAACCACACACACCATACACTTGTTCTTCACTTCAGCTTTATTATTATTCTTATTTTAGTGTACTTTGTCTGAAATCTTTTGTCACACATCCTATGAATTCTTCAGGTCACAGGATGTGTGATGAAAGATTTCAGGCACTAAAATAAGAGTAATAATAAAGCTGAAGTGAAGATCAAGTATAGAGAGCATGTTGTTAATTGGGAAAAAATATGACCATATCTGTTTCAACACACAATTTGACATCAAGATATCTTACAAAACATAAACATATATATATGCGTATGTGTGTGTGTGTGTGTGTGTGTATATTCATACATATCTATGTGTGTATATTCATACGCATATATATATATATATATATATATATATATATATATATACACATACACACAGACAGTGGTGAGCACAGTTTTACTAATCCGCTAACAGCTAATTAGCGAAGCTAACTTTTCATTTAGCAGATTAGTGTCTTCACTAACATTGGAAACTGTTGGCAGACCAATTAGCTTCTGCTAAATTTAGTTCCGCTAACTTTAAGTCCACTAACAAAATTCATATGTTTGTTCCTGTCTGTTGTGGGCATGTCTCGAAGAGTCTGTCAGATACGCTTTTGGCTGACTATATGTATATCTGACAAGACATGATTGGTAGACACAGCAGCAGCTAGCTGACCAGCATTGTGTTATCCTGCAGTTTTGAGTTGTGTTCACTTACAACATTGTCACATTACAGTGTCAGCGACAGCAGTGTACATTATCGGCTTATCAAGTTATTGCTTATCATTATGGAAGGTGAAGACATTGTTGTTTGGCCTGAGGATCAAAGGCCTGTTGAAGAGTCTGCAATGGCTGTGGGTTAGGCAAAAGTCGCTCAGTTTGAGAGCCAGGAATCTCAGAACCCATAGCCCCACATAGAGGACTACTTTGTCCTTACGTCAAGGAATAAGATGAACACCAAAATCCTGTACTTCTGGTGCGTCATGTGCCAGCCCAAGGAGACAGCCATTAAGGGACAAGTGGCAAGCCTCTGCAACTTGAAGTCGCATGTTGAGGCAACACCCTGCACATGCCATCTAGTTTGAGGAGAGGATCAATGCTGGCTCTTCCCATGAGGAACACAGACAATTTTCTGGTAGCAATGCTACTAGTCACAGTCATGTACAAAGAAAGCATGCCAGCCCGGCATTGGCAAGGTGTTTGTCCAAACTGCTGGTACTGGCATCTGTTAGCCTATGGTGGATAGAAGGATTGTAGACTTATTTGTCGACAACATGCTACCACTGCATGTAGTGGAGTCCCTCACCTTGGTCAGCCTTATTAAGATGCTGAACCCCAGCAAGATGTCGATGTCCTGCAGCAGCTGGAGGAGTATCTTACAAGATATAAATTAAAATTATACAAAATTATTATTATGGAGTACTTCATATTTTCTTGATTTTATTTAATTATTTATTAAATAATTATTTTCTTAATAAATGTAATAAAATATATAACAGCTAATTGTTATAAGTATCATTAAATATATATATATATATATATATATATATATATATATAGATATAGATATATACATATATATTCCACTCATGATTAAGCCTGCACAGCCAAAACAGCAGTCTTTAATGAAATAAAGAATAAGCGAACCTTAAGTTCTGCACTTGTCAAATTCTGACCATCATTTCATCTCTCATCTGGGTTATCCCCCCCCCCCCCAACACATCACCTGTCAAGGTAGTGTCACTATTTTCAAAAGGCTTTAAGTTATAATCAATATTTCTATGAATTTAGAACAGCCTAGTAACAAACATTAAACTATAATCTGTGTGATTTCTATAAACAAAATATGGTTATAAGATACTGTGGTCAAATGTCCTGCCTACTTCCCACCTGCAAAATATTGCACAAACCATGTACTCACAAAAGTCATTGCAGCTTACATGGGCATGTGGATAAGAGGCTAGTCATTTTTTTTTTAGTAGGCCTTGATCATGCTCTGTATCAGTTTATATACAGTAATAGTGAATTATCTTGTTGGTTTTAAATTGCTGCTAACCACCTTGATTATTTTATAATTTTCACATTGCCATTTTGTGAAATCAGTCACTGATTCCAGTGGCATTTTTCATAATATTGACAGGGTGAGTTGACTTCTACAAGCTGTGATGAATTGAGCATTACTGGTGAGTATTAATTTCGTATATGAAATTAGCATGCTAATCTAATGCATGTCGCTCACAGCGGGGAGGGTTTTCTCCCCTGTCAATACAAAGAAACCATGTGCTTTTGTGACTAAGGAGTCTACGGCTCATATTTCTAGCAATGCTGGTGCTCACTGCACCCCTTGACACTCTTAGTGACGATGAATTATTTCCTTTTTGGTTTTAAATTGCTGCTAGCCACCTTGATTATTATATATATATATATATATATATATATAAGGTTAATCCAAACGGGAAAACAGAAAAAACAACAACACGTGGAACAATTAAAGTATTATTATTAGGCGCTCAGGAAAAAGGGAAGAAGGAGGGTATGACGTTTCGAGCAGAGCTCTTCGTCGGAAACATAAGAGAAGGAAGAAAGAAAGATCCCGAGGTGGGCGAACGGAGGGAAAAAAACGCGACTGGTTTTTACGAAGTAAACATGCTGAAAGGCCAGAAGTTTTGGCTAACAGGGGCTGGTTTTTAAAGACAAAATAGCGGAAAAAGGAAGGTTGGTAACAACTCGATGAATGGGAAGAATAATGTGTATGTGTGTGTAAGGCGAGATAAAAAAATATGTATATGTTAGTGCGTGCGTCTATGTAAGTGTGTGTACGTAGGGCGAAAGGTAGTTGACATAGCAGTCGCAGGTCAGTGGTCAGTGGTAAAAGGAGGAAGGAGGGAATGGGTGGGGGCGTATGTATGTTGAGTTGTAGTGTGTGTGTGTCCAGTGTGCGTAGTTGTATGTATGGCAAGTAAATTTGAAGTGTAATGTATATATATATGCAAATGTGTGTGTGGGAGTGGGTGTATGTATGTGTGTGTACAAAGGTGGGGGTATTAAGGAAACAAACTGCAACTGAGGGAAAGATGGAAAAGTGCTCCCGCGGTGACAGGCGTAAGAGAAACCCAAGAAACACGCCGGCCCCAGATACGAACAAGAGATCTAGTTGGAACCCACGGGCGTGGTGCATGCGCGTGCGCGAACGCGCACATGCATGTGTGTGTGTAAGTATGTGTGTGTGGATGTGTGAGTGTGTGTGTATGTCTGGGTGTCAGTGTGTCCGATTGAATGTATGTAAGTATGTGTGTGTATGTGTATGAGTGTGTATGTATGTACGTGTGTATGTGTGGAAGTCCTTGTCACCTTGTTTTGCAGAGGGAACTTGTAATGGGTGTCTACCATGGCCTGAGTGAGAACATCAAAGATGTGATGTCCTGCGAGTGTGTGTGTAAGTATGTGTGTGTGTAAGTATGTGTGTGTGGATGTGTGAGTGTGTCTGTGTGTATGTCTGCGAGTGTGTGTGTAAGTATGTGTGTAAGTAGGCCTGCGAGTGTGTGTGTGTGGATGTGTGAGTGTGTCTGTGTGTATGTCTGGGTGTCAGTGTGTCCGATTGAATGTATGTAAGTATGTGTGTGTATGTGTATGAGTGTGTATGTATGTACGTGTGTATGTGTGGAAGTGTGTGTATGTGCATGTGTGTGCGCGTGCATGCGAGTGTGTGTGTCTGTGTATGTATGTGTGAGTGTGTATGTCTGTGTGTATGATTTTAAGTTTTTAACTTTACAACTTATGTCTCATTACAATTTAATTACAGATTGCTCAATGATGTTCCCTGGGAGGCAACCACCACGGACTGTTGGTTGACTCACAAAAGGTCCTACCTAGAGATGATGGCATGAGGCAGGCCCTACCTAGAGACCCACACGAGACAACACGCCATCCTGGCCTGCTCTTGGCTCAGAGGACATCACATCTTTGATGTTCTCACTCAGGCCATGGTAGACACCCATTACAAGTTCCCTCTGCAAAACAAGGTGACAAGGACTATGATGGATAATGGCAAAAACTTTGTTGAGGTATTCATGCAGTTTGGTACAGAAGTTGAACTCTTGCCAGACATTCTTGAGGCTGCTGCCAATCCGGATGTGGAGGGTGCCAAGGATGTGGATTTGGACATGGATCCTGAGGCTGGGGATGTAGATGAAGTTGAGTACATCTCTGTTGATGCCAGCCTTGACGAGTCCAGCGGCCTGGTCCTCAACCTGCCAGTGCACATAAAGTGCGTATCCCATACCTTCAACTTGGTAGCCAATATCGATGCCAACAAGGCTCTTGACAGCACTATGTTCAAGTCAGCCTACAGGAAGGCCATGTCCAAGGTACAGCAGCTGTGTAATCTGCAGAGCTGCAGCATGGTGGCAGCAGACAGCATTCTAGATGTGTTAAAGAGGAGGCTGGTGGTCTCCAATGGTACCAGATGGAACTCTACCTATGACTCTGTTATTGTCCTCAACAACCTGCTGGAGAGGAATAGGGCAGCTGTCCACAGGGTGATGACACAGCTGAAGCTGCAGGCCTTCACCAATTCTGATGTTAAATTCCTGACGGAATATGCCTAGGTGATGTCTAATGTTGTGAAAACCTTGGATAAAATCCAGTGGGGAGGACCAGGCCTATTTTGGAAGCTTTCTGCCAACTCTAGCAGCTACCATCATGAAGTTGAAGGAGGCCAAGTTCAAGCATCTCCTGTAGTGCAGTCTTCTGGTAGACACAATAATGGCAGGCTCGCATAAAGGTTTGGGCTCCTCTTAGAAGACCTGGAGTACTAGCCTTCCACTCCAAGTTTCTCGTGTTCAGGCTGGAGCAGTATATTAATAGCTAGGTTAGCAGAGTAACGAATGCCATAGAGACCATTGTAGAGACATCCCTAATGGAGACTAATGAGGAGGGCAGCAGCACCACCAGCAATGAGGAAGAGGATTTCTTCAGCAACATCACTCAGTTCTGGGAGATCAAGAGCCGAAGGTCACTGAAATCTAAGGCACAGAACTTGGTGAAGAAGGTCCTAACTGTTGTCTTTTTGGGTAAGCAGGTCTTGATTGACCTGTTCACCAAGTATAACACTGCCATCCCATCCAGTGCTGCAGTTGAGTGCCTATTCTCTATAGGCAAAGATATTTTGAGGACCAAGAGAGCCACTCTGTCAGATGGTAACTTTGAGAGGCTGATGTTTAATGAAGAGCATCATGTCAAGGCAATGGAGAAGACCCAGCCAGAGCAATACACCTTGATCGTCATCTGATCTTGGCATGATACCTATACTATACCGTTTTGATTGATTTAATACTTTTTGTACAGTAAATAAAGTGTGTGTTGACTGAAAAACTAATGTTTAATTTCATTTGTTCTTTTAATTATTTGCGTATGCTTTGATCATCATCTGATCTTGGCATGCTATACCTTTTTGGAAAGCTTTGTCTAATCTACAACATGAAAATTTCAGCTCTCCAGGTCTGTTTTTAGGGGTTTTAGAGCCAAAAAATCAAACAAACTAACTTCATATGATAAAAGTTTGTGGTTATCAGTTAGCATTAGCTTCTGCTAATTTTTTTTTTACCTGTTTAGTGGTTAGTGAAATTAACTTTTTGATTAGCTGTGCCCACCACGTGTGTGTGTTGAAAATAATTTTGTGTAATCGATGGAAATGTAATGATAATCATAATAATAATAATAATCCTTTCTATTATAAGCTTGAAATTTTGGGGGAAGGTATAGTCAATTACATTGACCCAATGCTTCACTGGTACTTATTTTATCAACCCCCAAACGTATGAAAGGCAAGTCAACCTTGTTGGCATTTTAAGCAAAAATAAAATCAGAAAAAATGCCACTAAGCCAGTATGCTAATGATTCTGCCAACTTGCCACTTTTTCAATAAAGATACATATGATGTTAATTTACAACACATACATACATGCAAAATATGTACACACATTTATGCTTCCAAATATGCGCACATCTAAACACAGGCATACATGCAAATGCATGAAGGATGGACATACTAGGCCTTGCGAAAGTCCTGTTACACTTGATATGACACTCAGCAAAGGACACAATGATAGTTTTGATGCAGTTAGACATGTTTTTATTGTTTTAACATTTAAATATTAATATCAATCAATGTGGCCACCCTTGGCAGTGAACACAAGCTCCAGGAGAGACCTGAAGGCCATGCACACATTGTGGATGAAGTCCTTCTTCATGCTGGCTCACACACTGTTGACAGAAGGCTTCAGTTCGTCGATGTTGCTGTAACAGACCTTGCATGGGGGCTGAGGCTGGGCGACTGCAACAGCCAAAATTCCTTCGACTTGAGGTTCATGTTCGACCCCAAACACTCTTGCATGGCCTTGGCCATGTGAACTGGGGCACCATACTGCTGAAAGATGTAGTCTACCTTCTTTGTGATCTTTCTCTCCCAGGGCAGGACTTTCGTGTCCAAGATATCCCTGTAGTTGGCTGCGGTGAGCCTGTAACCAGCTGTGAACCACACTGGTGGCATTTTCTTGCCATATGAAGCTATGATGTCAAGCATCATCCCAAAGGCCGGCTGCTTGGTTGTGGACACATAGTGGACCTTGGAGATGTCCTGACTGAAGCTGACCATACAGTCATTCTGCTTGTTGACAACCAGATTGACCATGAAGGTTTTTTCATCAGAAAAATGAGAATTCAATTGCCATGACACTTCAAGTCGTTGAGGTGATGACAGTGTTTTTCTCACATATGGTTGGTGAGCAGAGTCCTTTCCACATATCTCAAGCTCTTGCTGCTCTCCTCCTTGATAGCCCTGGACACCTTGGTCACTGAGATGTTCTTCATGAGCACAGTCATTTTGAGCTTTGGATATCTTGTGAAGGCCTTTCTCACAGCCAAACAGTTGACAACTTGAGGTCTGCCTAATTGAGATTGACCTTTGAAGCCTTTTCCATTCTTGAGCCTTTCTGCGACTCTGTAGACAGTCATCTGGCTGATGTTGAGCTGCTTGGTGATGTCAGATTTGTGGTCTGCATGCAGGAGAACAGAGATTGTGATTCTTTTCACTTCCATCTCAATACACATGCACACAATGGAAAAGACATTTTAATGACATGTGCTGTAAAAGTAGAACGTTAAGTATGTTTGACGGCACTTTTTCTACTACACATGTTAACCTCTCGAAAAATCAAAACTGAGTGTGACAAAACTTTTGCAAAGCCCAGTACATGCAGTAACATTCATGGGCACACATATATTTACTTGTACTCACACATTCACAGACATGTACATTGATACACATACAGAGGAGTAAAGGCCAATGTTTTGACACTTGTATGAGCAAATGCATACACACATACATATAGATACATGTCTTTGTACTCATCTATCAAAAGACTCAGACATTGTTGAGTAATTGGATTTCTCTGACCATGTGCTAATGCTATGACACAGCTGAAATCTTGGACTCTGTTTTGAAACCTCATTTGTAGATATCTGACTTTATTTCAGTTCCTGTTGCCATTGCTAAAGGTATGAATATTACATTCTCTAACTGTTTTGGATTCATAGAGAAGATATTTTGAGATCAATTTGTGCGTCATCATAAAATACTTTGACATAACCATAGCAACATAAATCCAGATATGAACTGTAGCAGAAAAAAATATCAGGCAGTAAAAATAATTGCCTGATGTTTGAAGTAACCTTTAAATATTTTTTAAGTAACTTTAAACCTATCACATTTGATTTCTTGTAGTTTTCTTCTGTTTAAAATTAAATTACGCACCACACACTCACATTTATATATATTTTAAATATATTTAAAATATATACTAGGTGCATTCCAAAAGTATCTAACCTTTGGGCATAAAAAAACAAAACAATTTTATACATTTCACAAATTTTATTTAATCACGTTCAGATACTCCCCTTGGGAGTTCACACACTTCTCCCATCAGTTCTGCCACTACTGGTAACACCTTTGGAATGCTATGGAACTCCACCCTTGCTTTTCTCATAATTTCCTCTTGTGACTCAAATCACTTCCCTTTCAGCATGGTTTTCAGTTTGAGGAAGAGCCAGAAGTCACACGGTGTCAAATCGGGAGAGTAGGGAACCTGTCAAACAAATGTTCTTGACCAGGAAAGCTTGGATTACTAGGTGCATTCAGAAAGTATCTGATTTTATTTTTTCGATGACATTTTCCACATGCACAAATCCTCTGTTAAAATGGAATACACTGATCCTGTACTTATTCCCACCTCGTGAGGAATTTCCTGGATTGTTACACGACAGTCTTCCATAACTATTTGTTGAACCTTCTTAATTGGCTTGTAGATGGCCTGCCTGAGCATGTCTTGCTCTCCACTGATGTATAACCATGTTTGAAGCAGTTATGCCACTCCTTGATCTAAGTTTTGCCCATGGCGTCATCGTCAAAGGCCTGTTGAATCTTTTGGATGGTTTGAGCGTGACCATCACTAAGCTTTTGGCAAAACTTGATGCAATATTTTTACTTCATGTGTTCAGGCATCTTGCATAAAAACGAAAATCTGACTAGTGCACACTACATGTCTGTACTCTTGGCATAACAACCAGGAAGTGACATAGCTTACCAGTGCAAACAGTTTCACTCATGCACAGGAAGGGCAGCATCACCTCCCACCCAAAGGATTTTGTGCATGCAGCATTAGTTTTGCCAGAAAAAATAGTCAGATACATTTTGAATACTTCTCATATATGTTTTAAATATATATATAGATATTTAATGTGCAATATATGAATTTATAGAATCCTGCAATAATCACAAAAAAGGCATCACTAGTGGACCTGGCTACATACCACAGTACATTTTTATGAATTATTGGACTTCCATTGAAGATAATTTTTTTCTTGTATGTATATAGTGAAGTTGAAAAATTGATGTAACCAAGATGTTCTGTTGATCTGAAGAGCTAGCCTTCTACATCTGCATTGATTTGTAAATATATAATTGTATTATAGAATGTGTAGCATGCAAACTAACGCAGACATGTAAAATAATTTATTATACACTGAAATAAAAACTGCTTTTATTTGATGAAGGCTGCGATATGTATATAAATATATTTATATATATATATATATATATGGCAAATGCTCAGAGGCAATAAACACTGAAAATGTGCAGAAAACACCTTCCATCACATTCCAGGGGGAAAAAATATAAGTAGCTGATAGCTTCCATTACTTAGGTGACCAAGTCAGTAACCAGGGTGGATCCTCTGAGAGTGTAACTGCTCGAATAAGAATAGCCTGGGCAAAGTTCAGAGAGCTACCTCTGCTGGTGACAAAAGACCTCTCGCTCAGAGTAAAAGGTAGACTGTATAACGCCTGTTTGTGACAGCCATGCTACATGGCAGTGAAACATGGGCCATTACTGCTGAGGTTATGCGTAAGCTTGCAAGGAATGAAGCTAGTATGCTTTGCTGGATGTGTAATGTCAGTGTGCATATACAACAGAGTGTAAGTGCTCTGAGGGAAAAGTTGGACATAAGAAGCATCAGATGTGGTGTGCAAGGGTGATGACTGCGCTGGTATGGTCACGTGTTGTGTATGGATGAGGACAGCTGTGTGAAAAAGTGTCACACCCTTGCAGAAGAGGGAACCTGTGGAAAGGTAGACTCAAGAAGACCTTTAATGAGGTGATGAAGCACAACCTTCAAACATTGGGCCTCACCGAGGTGATGACAAGTGACTGAGATCTTTGGAGATATGCTGTGCTTGAGAAGACCTAGCAAGCCAAGTGAGACCGTAACCATGGCCTATCCCACTGCAGCATAACTATTCCATTTAAGAGTACCCTTCAATCATTGGGCAATAAACTGCACTTGCGGAGACCTGTTGAGGCAAGTGAAGTTGTTGTCGTTTCCGATGACAGTACCGCCTGATTGGCACATAAAAAGCACCATTCGAGTATGCTTGATGCCAGTGCTGCCTGACTTGTCCCATGCGGGTGACACGTAAAAAGCATCATTCAAGTGTGATCGTTGCCAGTGCCCCTGACTGGCTCCCGTGTCAGTGGCACATAAGCACCATTCATGCATGTTCGATACCAGTGTCGGCTGACTGGTCCCATGCCAATAGCATGTAAAAAGCACGAGTGTGGTCATTGCCAGTGCCGCCTGACTAGCTCCCATGCTGGTGGCACGTAAAAAGCACCATTCAAGTGTAGTCAATACCAGTACTGCCTGACTAGCCCTTATGGGTACATAAAAAGTACCCACTACACTCTCGGAGTGGTTGGCTTTTGGGAAGGGCATGCAGCTGTAGAAACTTTGCTAGATCAGATTGGAGTCTGGTGCAGCCTTCAGTCTTGTCAGCATGGAAAGCGGACGTTAAATGATGATAATGATGATGATCGATATATAATATCATCATCATCATCATCAGTTAACATCTGCTTTCCATACTTGCATAGTTTGGAAAGTAGCTGGCAAGCCAGAGGACTGTGCCAACTGTCTGCTTTGGCATGGTTTCTATGGTTTTTCTAATGCCAACCACTTTACAGAGTGGCATTCTATGTGGCACCAGTACCAGCAATGTCACCAAGTAACTTGCAAAGTAAAACCCTTCAACTGATTGGGGAGTAGTATTGAGAGAGATGGCTTTCTGCCAGGTGATGTGATATTAGAGTATGAATAGTGGGATAGAAACAGAGGTTTTGCTGTAGTGGAGATACACAGCTACACTAGTTGGAAAAGAGAAAGAGAAAGAAGGTGTATCAAAGCATACCCTCAAGTTACAGAGGGGAGGTGTATAAGGGAAAGGGTACAGAGGATTGGATAAGGTGAGAGATGGTGGGGACGGGAATGCAGTGAGTGTTCACAGGTGGAGGAAGGTGGGATTAGGAAGTAGAGCAGAGTAGAGAGACTCATCAGGAATGAATATATATATAGATATAGATATATCTATCCCTTGCTGAGATTTGAAGTAGTTCCATGAAATTCTTTCAACTCTTTGCTAATCTTGTTACTAAACAGTATTTGATAGCAGAAATTTTGTCCCCTAGCTACTCAACTATTACTGACTATAATTTATATTCCCTTGATAAAAGAACTTTGCACCATAGCTACCCTACAACTCTCACAAGCAATAATTCATATCACCTAGGTAGCAGAACTTTATACCCTAGGTACTGTGCTACCTCTGTTACCAGCACAAGATAGCTGACGCCACTGACCTACTCTTTCAAACTTATTCAAAATAACCTATCTAAAAAACAAATATTATTTTCACTTAAAGTGACTGATTTTCACATATCCAGTTGCATTGTTCACATTTTTTCTATTTTAGCTATTCTGTATTTGTATAAAATGAATCATATAGATCTTATGAATATATTGTGTTAGTACATTTCAAGTCTATACAGGTATAAGGATAACATTGATATGTCTAATAAGGTCATTACTGTATCAATAGAGCATTTTTTTACAACTGATAAAAAGAAAAACCAAGATTTCTGTCCAAATTAATGTTTATCATGATCTTTGTTATCTTATCTGTTCCTTTGACATAATAGTTGAAGTAGTTGAGGTTAACTTGTGGGACGCTACTTAAACAGTAATAAAACAATAGTTGAGATTAGTTTTTAACTTGTGTTATATTATAGACACAAATCTTCTTTTCTACATCCTTCTTGGACTTGTTTTGCATTAAAAAGAAATTTCCTCTTGCTAGAGAGGGTGTTTGAGATAATGAGAGTGCAGTCTGGAAGGAGTATGTTGGATGAACATTTTGGTTGTTGGTCAAATCAAAGCAACCATATACCTCTTTGGATCTATTAACTTACTGTTGCATCTCCTTGTGCACAAGCTGGTGAGGTATTGTTCTCTATGTATTGTTGTTATCTATGTGACATTAGTCAGTTTTTGTAAATGGAGTTTGGACTGGTTGAAAAATCCTCTATTGACACTTCTGGAAGTCTGTCCCAGCAAACCAAACACAGTGTTTCAAGCTGTCATTGTTTCAGCCTTATACTTTAGATGTGAAACATAGACACTGTACCATCAAGACTTCAAGAAACTTGAGTACTGAAGAGTTTCAAATGGGCAAATTATGCCACCAGTATTGCAGTACCTGAGAAAGCTAAAGCTAAGTCATCTTCATGAAACATTAGCTCAGATGGCCAGGCCATGTATATCATATAAGTGATCTCATTTATACACATTGGTTTCAAATTTTGGCACAAAGCCAACAATTTTGGGAGAGATGCTAAATTGATTAAATTGACCCTAGTGCTCAACTGGTACTTATTTTATTGATCCTGAAAGGATCCCCTGGTGGCATTTGAACCCAGAATGTAAAGATGGGCAAAATTCCATTTGGCATTTTGCCTGTCATACTAACAGTTCTGCCAGCTTGCTGCCTTATGCCGATTTTTAAAGGAAAGAAAAAGGTCGATAAATACTTGCCATTACATTTTTAATCAACCAAATATGAACCATTTTGTTGCACAATGTGCCTCCATCTTTCCTTTAGCTTGAAAATACCCTCTTCCCAGAATTGAGGTGGTTTCATGGCAAAGAATTCATCAAGGTATCTTTTTATGTCATCCAAGGAATTGAAATTATTACCATTAAGACTATGCTGCAGAGACCTGAATAAGTGGAAATCTGAAGGATCAATGTCTGGTGAATATGGAGAGTGAGGTAACACATCCTAGCCGAGCTGCAGCAATTTTTGTCTGGTTCCCAAAGAAACATGCGGTCTTGCATTATCATGTTGGAACACAACACCCTTCCTGTTGGCCAATTCTGGATGTTTCTCTTCAATTGCTGCTTTTAACTCATCCAGTTGTGTGCTGTATTTCTCAGAATTAATTGTCTGGTTACTTGGGAGAACCTCACAGTACAGAATTCCTTTCCAATCTCACCAGACACAAAGCAAGACATTTTTAGGGTGAAGACCTGCTTTCGAGTGGCTAAGGGTGGCTCATGTCGCTTACTCCAGGATCGCTTTCTCTGAACATTTCGGTAGATAATCCATCACCTGTCACAATTTGCTTTAAAAAAGGCACGTTTCCATTCTGTTTATAAAGCGAATCAAAGATGGAAAAGTGATCCAAAAGGTTCTTCTCACTCAACTCATGTGGTACCCAAACATCATAGCGATTTGTGTACCCAAGCTTTACTAGGTACTCATGAACAATGGATTTTGATAGGTTGAGGCTTTCTGCCAATTCTTGGGTTGTGCAATGAGGGTTATTCTCAATTAATGACTTGATTTGGTCATCATCTGTAGTGGATGGTCTGTCTGATCACTCTTTATCAATAATGCTACAATCTCCAGCTTGGAACCTTGCAAACCACTTCCGTACAGTTCTTTTGGATAAAGAAATGTCACCGTAAACTGCACATATTTCTTTGGTTGCTTGTGAGGCATTTTTCCCTTTACAGAAAAAGAAAAGCATCAAGTGCTGAAAATGAACTTTCTTATCTTCCATTTTAAAGGGTTACAGAATTAAAACAGTTTATAGGAACATAAACCTTTTTCCATAAAAAGTTAGCTTAAACTTTGCTCTAAATGGAGGTGTAGTAAAATCCTATTTTATGGACTCAACCATGTTCTAAAATAAGTCAAATGGTAAGCTACTATAAATTGGCACAAACTTTCCGGACAACCCAATCTATTAAAACTACATGTCTAGCAGAGCTGACCCAAGGCTGCTCATCCACAACAAAAATACAAAATAACATAAAACTGTTTAAATTCCCAGACTGAAGTGGACTTCACTTCTCTCTCTTATGAAGTCAATAAAATTATTATCTGAGTATTGAGATCAACAAACTCAAATAAAACCTTTGAAGTTGGTGCCTCAGAGACTGAAACTAATGAAAGAATGAAAGAAAACTCTGAAATGTTATTAAGAAAAAACATTAAACTTACTGAACTGCTGTCTGTGGTATATAAGGTTTGAATTTTCACAGCTGAATAATTTATTATTAATTACTTTTCTTCTATATTTCAGGAATGCATTCATGGAGACATTTTTCTTTAAGTTCAGCTCAAGCAGGTAAGTGAATATCATTTATATTCTTTTATTCTTTTACTTGTTTCAGTCATTTGACTGTGGCTGTGCTGGAGCACCGCCTTAAGGGGTTTTAGAGCCTAGTACTTATTCTATTGGTTTACTTTTGCTGAACTGCTAAATTGGATGTAAACACACCAACATCGGTTGTCAAGCAAATGTGGTGGGGGACAAACAAAGACACATACACATAAATATATATATATATATATATATAAACAAGGGCAAAAGAAAAAAAATTCCAGTGCCAAATATGCCGAAAATAAACTTAAATCGTCAATAACCACATAATTCATCACTATAAGCACGCATCTCAAAGTAAGCCAACAGAAATTTCTAAAAAAATTCCGTTATTACTGAATCAGCCCCGATTTCTGAGTTAATTCATAAAGAATTTTCTCGTCGTCAGCGGTAAATACGATAAGAAATAAATGAGATACATGTACCCATGGAAGAAGTAGACACTAAGTCATGAGTACACTTAAGTACCCCAAATATATCCAAAATAGAAATTCTACAGCATACTGGCTTCTGTGCCGGTGGCACATGACCTGCTGTGCTTGAGGAGACCTATTGAGTCAAGTACATAAACATTGAAATAAATATCAAATGGAAATAGTAGTTGTGATACCTGTGCCAGTGGCATGTAAAAAGCACCAACTGATCGTGGATGCTGCCAGCCTCCCCTGGCACCTGTGCCGGTGGCACGTAAAAAGCACCCACTACACTCACGGAGTGGTTGGCATTAGGAAGGGCATCCAGCTGTAGAAACACTGCCAGATCAGACTGGAGCCTGGTGCAGCCTCCTGGCTTCCCAGACCCTGGTCGAACCGTCCAACCCGTACTAGCACGGAAAGCGGACATTAAACGATGATGATGATGATATATATATATATATACAGTAATCCCTTGACTATCACAAGTGTTATGTTCCAAAACCTCCCACAAAAACCATTAAAATCTCAAAAAATATAAATGCCTATCGGCTGCAGAAACCCGCGGTATAAATTTACATATGTTAGTCAGAAAAATCTGCGATGTACTGAGTGCATGTGAACCGTGATGTACTGTGTGCACAATAGGTGAACCGCAATATGGTGAGGGATTACTGTGTATATATGTATGTATATATATATATGTGTGTGTGTGTGTGTATATACACACACACACACACACACACACACACACACAGATATGTATATCAATAATAGTTTGACTCAGCTCCACATGGCTTGAAGTTTCATGGGCACATTGGGATATATCCGCATTAAAAATCCTGATTTCTGATGAGATGGATGCAGTCCTACATGCTCATAAAACTTTAAGTCATATGGAACTAATTCAAATTGTTAATAAAAATATATGTAACTCCTACCAAATCTGTTGAGTTCCACCTTCTTGAGTTTGTTTGCTCACTTGTGGTGGGTATGTGTGTACATATATATGTATGTACATATGTGCTTATGTATGTAGATATGTGTGTATGTATCCATGTACATGTATGATGTATGTGTGTGTGTATATGTATGTTTATGTATGTATGTATGTATCTATCTCTCTCTATATATATATACACACACACACAGACATCTCATCACCCGTTTTCCATGCTGACATTGGGTGGACAGTTTGACTGGTACTGCACCAAGCTCTGTTTTGGCTTAGTTTCTATGGCTGGATGCCCTTCCTAATGCCAACTACTTTACAGAGTGTACTGGGTACTTTTTACATGGCACCAGCATTGACAGTGTCACCAAGTAACATGCAAGACAAAAAAACCCTTCGGCTGAGAGGAGGGAGTAGTCGTGAGGGTGGTGGTGGCTTTCTGCCAGTTGATGTGTAAGTATAGAGGGATAGGGGTTGGTATCTTGCTGTAGAGTAAGCTACATAGATATTCCAGCTGCAAAAGAAAGGAGGTTGAGTTAGAGGGTAAGATAAAGAGAGTGGGTGAGTTGGATAGTAAGATAAAGTGAGCAATAATGGGATAGATGGTGGTGCATGTGTGTTGTGACGTACCATTGATGGACATTCAGGGTAGTGAGAATAAGTGAGGTGATACAGAGGTTTGAACTGGATGAGTGGGCAGGATGTAGGTGACTGAGGCAAATGATGGAGTGAAATATAGGTGAGGCTCAGGGGCAGGGGTTATAGTAGATATGACAGGGCATTGAGGGTGATAGCAGATAAGCGAGGTGTTAATGATGGAGAACAACACAGGGGAGAGAAGGCACAGAAAGGAGGTGATTGGTGGAGACAGCAGCTGGTGGAAAATAATGAGAAATGGAAGTAGTTCAGGGTGGGGAATAAGATAATTGAGAAAGCTGGCAGTTGTAGTATTTATCTGTTCTGCTCTTGGGGGATAGAAAAGTGATGGGTGTTAGGGATGATAAGTGGAGGGAAATGCTTGATGGGGCAGAGAGGATGTTGGTGGGCATTGGGTAGAGCCCCTTACAGACATGCATCAACCAAGGGAGTTTAGGATATCAATTCTGCTATTGTGGATAGGTCTTCTTGAGTACAGTGTGGAGTCAAATATGTCGGTCCTTTGTCATCTTCTTTATAAGGCTCAGTGCCTTGAGATTGGCTTTCAGTACTTCGTCCCATGTCGTTCTTGGTCTCCCTCTTCCACAAGTTCTATCCACTTTAACTGATCAGCATTTTTTCATGCAACTGTCCTCGTTCATACACACCATATAACCAAATCTGCACAGTCTCCTCTCTTGCACACTGCATTTAATTCCTCTTATGACTACATACATACAATCGTATAGAAACATATGTCTCTGTGTGTGTATTTATACACACACACACATATGATGTTACTCAATCACTCAACTATGACTCCACTACATCCTATAGCAGAAACAGCTGTAAGCTAATGAAGTTCATAAGGTAATTGTTTATTCCTCTGCCATCTTATTTTCTTTGTGTGTGTTTGTGGGTATTGAATATAACATAATTAACTTGTGTCTGGATTTGCACTGCACTGAGGACTACCAAGAAATGGGAAATAGTGCTGTTTGTGGTTACCAAGGCTACAAGAAAAACAAAAAAATTAAGGGTTTTATTTTGTAAAAAAAAAAAAGAATCGAAAGATGTCTAAGTTAAGAATTAAATATGCAGGATCTTGAAACTTGTCTGAGAAGATATTCTCTCTCCCTTGATGATATAATTTGCAGCAGTGGCAAACCATGCATGTGTGTGTGTGGTTCAAGATTATACAAAAAGACAGAGACAGGTAAGGGAACAACAACCAAAGTGTTTTAGTTTGATGTTCAGGAAAAATGGAAGAAATCTTTGACATTTCAAGCTTATGCTCTTCTACAGAAAGGAATGAGGAGAGGAAAAACATAGGGAAAAAAAATATGTTTGGATCAATGGTTGCACTTGTTGAATTGCCCGGGAGGATGGAAGTGGTCAAAGACATACAGATATATATATGCATACACACACACGCATACAAATATACACTTACATATGTGTGTGTGTGTATACTGTGTTGGTTAACAAGGTGACCAATGTTCTTGTGGAAAGAGGGAGATCTCTACAATTATTCAAGCAAACCTCTTGTAAATGTTGGTACATGTTTTCATTTTGGTTCTCTTCTCCAAAATGGTGATGAGTACCATTTCCAAATGGCTCACTTGAATAATTGTAGATGTCTCTCCGCATGAAACCATTGGTTGCCTTGTTAATCCATGAATAAAGAATATTTATCCATTAATATGATGTTGAGCACTTATTCTTACTGTTCAATACGAGCATCCATATATGTTTATGTATATGTGTGTGTGTGTATACACACATTCATATGTATATATACGTGTGTACATTCGTATATTTAAGATTAAACTAATTGATTGGTAATTTCCCTTTTTCTCTGTGTGTTGTAAGTAAGGCATGTCTCTGTGGTTATAAAATTGACCACTTCCATCCTCCCGGTCAAGTCAACAAATGCAACCATTGATCCAAACATTTTTTTTCTCCTCATCTGTTTTCTCTCCTCTTTCCTTTCTGTAGAAGAACATAGGCTTGAAATGTCACTGATTTCTTCCATTTTTCCTGAACATCAAACTAAAACACTTGATTCTTTTCTTTGGTTAGCATCACCAATGCTGCTGCACAATCCATATTTGAAATAATGATTAGTATTTGTAACAACAACTAGTGAATAGCCAATACACTACAACTGAGTGCCTATCTACGAGAAGTCAAAGTTAGCAGTTAATTCAATGATGTAATTAAGTTTACTGACATTGTTAATACTTTTGATGAAGGCATGAATATTCGTTTTCTTTACCCTCAAATCTAAGATAAAATGGCCAGAAGATAAGTTTTGGGACTTGATGGTTATGGGTCATAATTTCAAATCTGCTGCTGGTTGTTTTCGCTCATCTAGGTAAGAATAATAAGTAATAGGTTTTTCTAGAAAATCCTGTTACCTGCAATAGACAATTTTATCCAAAGATTGATATGTCTCCTATCAGAGTGCCAGTATGGAAATCAAGGTTCAGCATCACTTCCTTTATAAATCCTTGGATACTTGAGAAAGTTATGTTTTTAATTATAAATATGAACACTTGTGTCTGTATAAGAAATATTTCCATTTAATAAAACTTATCTTTCCTTTATTTATTTTTTTCAGCTCGAGTTCATGTAAACTATGAAGTGAAAAATGATGTTGCAGTTGTCAAGATGAACTCTCCAGATTCAAAGGTGACTATGAAGTAGTAGTAGTAGTCATCGTCATCATTGCTGCTGCCACCGCCGCAGCAACAGCAATAATAATAATAATAGTTTCAAACTTTGCACAAGGCTAGCAAGTTCAGGGGAAGGGTGTAAGCTGATTACATCAAAATCAGTATTCAACTGGTACTTATTTTATCAACCCCAAAAGGATGAAAGGCAAAGTCAACTTTGGTGGAATTTGAACTCAGAACATAAAGGTGCACAAAATACCGCTAAGCATTTTGTCTGGCATGCTAACAATTCTGCCAGATTGTTGCCTTAATAATAATAATAATCCTTTCTACTAAAGGCACAAGGCCTGAAATATGGGGTGCCCAGTGTGCTAACAATTCTGCCAGCTCACTGTGTTGTTGTTAATCAATAGAACACTGAAATAATTAAGTCTCATCTAGGAAGTACCACACATTATTAAGGATTATTTAACCATGTATATTTTATGGTCTTGTGCAATCTACAGTCCCTGAAATAATATTTCAAGGGCTGTAAATTGGCAAAATTAGTAGAATGCATACAAAATACTTTCTGTGATATAGTACTGGCACTTAATGTTGTGAGCTCAAATCCTGCCAAAATATACTTTGCCTTTCATTTTTTTGATTTTTAATTATTGAAATAAAGCATCACAAAACATGGCCTTGTGTTCATGCTAGAAACCCTATATATTACACTGTATCAAAACTTAATTTTTTTCTGTTTTTGATTAGTAAGTGTTATTTCCTATTTACTTCTATCTAGAAATCAAAGGAAATGACTACTATTCCCTTCATACTTTACTTTTGTGACTTGGACATCAAGTTTTGAAACTGAATTATTTTCCACTACATTTTAGAAAGATTCAGTGTTGGGTTGCTGAAGCATAAATATCATTATATCAAATGTCTGGTTCAATGCCAGATTTGCTTGTCAGTTGCTTGACCGTAACCACTTGAGCATGCCCCTTAGTGGCTGACAATATGTGCATCTCTGATCATGAGCAGTAGTAGTGGAGGAGTATCATAGCCATGTGTTGAGAGGGATTCTTCAGGGTTTGAATAAATGTAATAAAAGCAACATTTGAAGGAAATATCAGCCATTTTTCATACTTTATAGGGGTAAGCAAGTAGGAAATAATAGTTGCTATCCAAGGACAAGAATCATGTTGCACAGTGTTATTATTTCATACATTTGTACCATCTGTAATAATATAAATGGAAAAGATCTGTATTTAGTTTGGTGCTTCACATTTCTAAGTTTTAATCAGGCTTATTTTATTGACTTCAGAGGAATAAAAAGAATGGTGAGATTCAAAGTTACAAAATTACATGCATAATTACCATTTTTGAAAGTGCTAAAGGAAGACACGTAATCATTGTTTGTGTCTCCTGCACACGTCAACATTCTTTCTTATATTTTCTACAACATTCAGTCAGAATCTTGCACACTGATAGATATACACTTACAATTTGGTGTAGACACCCACTTACAAGCATGCACTGATGTATATATTTACATAAAAATACAGCCCCCTACTTAAATGTGGTTGTTCTGTTAGAACAAACTATACTGCAGTAGTTACTTTGAAAGAATCCATCATATTTGCTTTTGGTGTAAAATGCACTCTTGTTCATTAATACTGTCTCTCACTAATTTTTATATTTTTATAAAACTATAGATACATGCATTCATACATATTGATATAGTTTTAGTATATAAAGCAAATGTAAAATTTGTCTGTTGTTTATTTTGTCTTGTCTTTCTTTGGTCATGATAGCATTCAACTTTGTACATATGCTGTATATATTGTAGGTAAATACTTTATCAAAGCCTCTACAACGTGAGATTGTAGGAATCATGGAGGAAATCTGGAGCAATGATCAAATTAAAAGTGTTGTTCTAATGTCTGGGAAACCTGGCTGTTTCTTGGCTGGGGCTGATATTGGGTAAGCTACTTTCATGTTAAATTTATATAGATTTCACTTGTTTACAGAAATTTATATTGTCTTCAATGGCTGGGCTCATTAAAAATAGATTAGCCAATGGTAAAAAAAATTAAAACGTAAACAAAATAACTAATAGCACATATCTTTTATTTTTTTGTTTGTTTCATTCATTGTCATGAAGTATTTAAATCTGTAGCAAGTATGCTTGTTTACGCTTAAATAGGCCCATTTTCACTCCTACACTGGTTTTCTGGAATCGAAACATCAAACCTTGCTACTAACTCACACATAGTTTGAGATGTACCTGCTTCGCCTACAGTTTCCAGCTCATCATTATCCACCTTGGTCTCAGGTCTACCACAGGGATGATTTTCAAGAGTAAAGTCTCCAGACCAGAACTTCTCAAACCATTGACATACAGTGTGCTCGTTCACCACATCTTTGCCAAACATCTAATTGCTGTTTTGAGCTGTCTGGGATGCATTGGTTCCACGACGGAACTCATATTCATAAACAACATGAATTTTTGATCTGTCCATGGGTTCACAAAAATTGATTTACAAGAGAAAACTCACAATATAATCAAACACTGTGAACTGCATTTCAAAAAGTGATGATGTAACTCTTCAATGTTGTAAAACAAAGAATTGTCAAGATAAAATATTAGAGTTAATGACTGTCAAACTTGGGGCATAAGAAAATTGGACACTTCATTCTTAATGACCTGATAGAAGAATATACCTATACATGCACTAGAACACTTGTATGCATATGGATTTATATATATTTGCTTTTATGTGTGTGTTTGTAGACCTTAAAATGAACTGCATGAAAACAAAATATATGCCATTTGAAAACACAGCACAAAACCAAATAGAGGTAGGAAGCATTGACATCAAGGAAGTAAAGGAATACATATACTTGGGACAGAGTAAATATATGCTGAGACATGGATGCTGAATCCTTGAGAAACATAAGGGCAGGATGGAAGGCATTTACCTTCAGAAAAGAGTACTCAAAGTAAAGCTGAATAAGACTCTACATACCAATCTCTTCAGTAATACCATTCTACCTGCTCTCTTCTACGTAAATGAGACATGGGCTACTACAAAGTTGGAAGAATATAGATCAGTTACAATGCAAAGGGCCAGGGAAAGGACCATGCTTGTAATATCATTGTGAAAGCATATTAGAAATAAAGTAATTCAAGAGTGGAGTGAAGTGTTTTTGATTTATATATCAAGATGACAGCTTGTTAGTCTTTACCATCTGCAAATAAAGACATTGCTGAATACAAGTCATTTGGAAATCTAATTATGGTTGAGTTATTTGTAGGAGGAGCAGTTACAAGGGAATATAAGTTCAGAGGATCATTGTCCTTCATCAGCCTAGAGTAGCAGACACCGGTCGGCTGGTGATATTTGTCTTGACTTCTAGGCCGATGAAGGACAATGATCCTGAAACACGTGATCCCACCACCGTACATGTCTCTATGAGAGATTTAGAAATTCAGTATTTCTTATTTTGATAATCAGTGAATAGACTTCACTGAATTATAGATATATACAATTACGAAGTCGAGACAAATATCACCAGCCGACCGGTGTCTGCTACTCTAGGCCGATGAAGGACAATGATCCTCTGAACTTATATTCCCTTGTAACTGCGGTGGTGTACTGTCACGTTCGTGTTAGATTGACAGTATACAACCATTCTATATATATATAATTTCTTTATTGGTGAATTAAGGCTACCATTGGTTTCATGGAAAGAAAAGTAGGAAAATATTCTCGTCTCTTGACAATTTTTCAAGCCGATCACATGGAGAAAGGTGTTCACCTCCATTTTGGAAAATAGCCTTGCTTGGTTCACGGAATTTCTCATAATTTCATCTAAATAACACATTGAATCAAGGGACGTTACTCTTGAGTGTTAGCTTTTGGACATTTGTGTCCCTTGGATTTATCTTTTGGCTTTTTTTTTTCTGATTAATTTGCATAATTTGTTTTTGTTCTGGGCATGGTGTTCTTGTATGTTCAGGTAATTCATCATTGGGGCATATTTCTTCTTTGTGATGTTATCTGTTGATTGTAGTATAATGTTTAATTTTTCAGTAATACAGGGTTCACATATTCAAGATAATAGTAAATTTTGTATTATTGAAAAATTCAACATCATACAATCAACAGATAACATCTTAATTATTGGGGATGAAACCTTCTCTCCCTGCATACACAAGCAATATTTTACACCCAAATATTAAAAAAAAAAGAGCTCCTATAAACGTGGGTAACCCTAACAGGATAGCCCCTTTCTTAAACGTAAACGCACATAGCACACAAAGAAGAACTATGCCTCAGTGACGAACTACCTCAACATGCAAGAACACGATGCTCTGAACAAAAACAAATAACGCAAAATAATGCAAACAAATTAATCACAAAAAAACATTTAATAAAAAGACATCCAAAGAAGACAAACATATAAAAGATGCCACTCAAGAGTAATGTCCCTTGATTCATTGTTTTATTTATGCGAGATTACAAGAAATCCTGTGAACGAAGTGATACTGTTTTCTAAAATGGAAGCGAACACCTTTCTCTACGTGGTCAGCTTGAAAAGATACGAGGATATTTTTCCTACTTTTTTTTTTACCATGAAACCAATGGTAGCCTTTATTCACAAATAAAGAAATTATATATCCACCAATGCAGCGTTGAGCACTCATTTCATCTTTTGACATTTACATATATATACTGTATTATCTTACGGTTAGCATGGCTTCCTTATCAGAACTCCCTATATATATATATATATATATATATATTAAAAGACAAGTTGTCTGTGTTGTGTGAATCACTTCTACTCCTACAATTTTCAACTGAATTTCACCAAATTTGGCATGTGTTCTCTCTTTGATTTAGGACGATTTTTCTCTCAATTTGCCTAAGATTTGAACCCACCATGTCTATGAAACAGTATGTGTTTGATCTCATATATTAAAAGGCAAGTTGTCTGTCTGTCTGTGTGTGTGTGTGTGTTGTGTGAACCACTTCTACTCCTACAATTTTCAAACAAATTTCACCAAATTTGACATGTGTGCTCTCTTGACTTAGGATGCTTTTTCTTATTATTTTTTCCTTGAATTTCTGCACCCCTAACATAAATAGACTACTCTCAATTCGCCAAGGATTTGGCTTGAGCCAGCAAAAAAAATGTGACACACGTCCAGCTGGAAAAAATCATTACTTTACTTTGTCAGCTATGGCGAGCTCTTATCGACTGCTTGCACAGTACTGCCAGCAGTATTCATTTGCGAGTTACAATTTGCCTCTGTTTTCACGTGAGGGCTCTTTTTCATATAATTATTCCAACTTTAACTAGCCACTTCAAAACTCTTACCCAAAATTAAAAATCCTTAATTCAGTCTGTTTGATTAACATTTTTGCCAACTACATTTTACTAGTTTTTGGGTGCTACACATTCACTGCTTTTTCCTTAGGACTTTTTCTATTGCATAAACTGATTAGTCTCCACCCTGCCTTGATGAAAAAGATCCAATATAGGTTGGCAAACAAATGCTGCAAAGAAAAGTAAACGTATGCATGCAAATGAATCTGCCAGGAGGAACTCTCTCAATGCACTTAGGATGGCTTCAGCGTGACGAAGGGAAAGTAAAGAGCAGCATTGTGATCAGTTAGCATGTATTGCTGCATAACAAGCCACCCAGAGCAACGAGCAATGTTCAGCACGCCGAACAAGAAATGCTTTCTCTACTGCTGCTGCATGAGCTTCAGAGACTGCAGCACAACACACAGGTCAACTTACAAGAGATGCTTCCTCAACTGCTGCTGCACAAGCTGCTGAGACTGCAGCACAGCATGCAGTTTGACTTACAAGAGATGCTTCCTCAACTGCTGCTATGTGAGCTGCAGTGCAATGTGAAGTTCAACTTACAAGAGATGCTGCTGCACATGCTACGGAGACTACAGGGGAAAGACAATAATGACTGGAGGCTACAACTCAGCGAAGGTCTGCACAACGTTCATACTCAAAGCCATGCTCCTCACGTTGGTCAATGACAGTATTCAACTATGATCCTACAATTGACTACAGTTGTTCAAATAGGCTGCATGTCCACAATCTGACAATTTTGTGGAGCTAAAAAGTGGCCTGGAGAAACTCGCGGCATGTGCTGCTCTAATTACAGTACTTGTAGGATTACAGTACTTCTTCTACAAGATCTTCCACCCCTTTTGACTGATTTTTTGACAGGGGCGTCTCCTTATTCTCATGACTTTCTTAAGTGGATACGTGCCTACAACTGCGCATTCCAAATGACTTCCTTCGGCGCTAAATCATACGAGATGAGCAATTTTGCCTTCCTTTAAAGTGCAGGGTCAGATTTACCATAGAACTGATTCCTGCAGCCGCATGACACTGCCTCACATCAGTTTCTTCAGCTCTACTTCATGAGAGACTGCGTTGACCATGCATACTTAAGAAACAGTCCCTGGCATCGCCGGGTACACCTACTAGTCTTATATCAAAAGGCAAGTTGTCTGCATGTTGTGTGAACCACTTCTACTCCTACAATTTTCAACCGAATTTCACCAAATTTGACATGTGTGCTCTCTTTGACCTAGGACATGTTTTATAATTTTTTTCCTCGAAATTCCGTGCCCTGAACATAAATAGACTATTCACAATTTACCTAGGATTTGAACCCACCATGTCTATGCAACATTATATGTACAATTTTTGGCACTTCTTTAGAAGCGCACGTCTCCAAGAAAATGACGCCTAATTTCTAAAAAAATTATGAAAATAGGAAATATATCCAAAATAAACAAAGTATGCAAAAAATTACAAAGATTCATCTATTTTTAAATATTTTATACTAAAAAATAAAACACGGAAAACGGGCACTCGCTAATATAAACAAACTAACAGCATAGCCTGGCGTTGCCCGGGTATGTAAGAAACTTTGTCGATAAGCAATGCCCTTTACCTTTTTACCCTTTTTTGTACTCATTGAACTGTTATTTTGTAAAATGAAGCCTAAAAGGCATTTAGGCATTGTTCCCTTGCATGCATGAAGAAAATCTATGACAGTCAAAGTGCATTTTCTGGTTTTGTTTAGCACACCCAACCCAGTTCTGTGGGATCAGTGTCACAACGGGAACGCATGGGTTGGGAGTTTGACCGGCAGCGGTAATAAGGTTGCACATGCTGGCCCTTTTGACTCCCCCCCTAACCCAAGTTGGGTTCGGACCACAGCTAAGCGCTACCTAATCCTAACTTAAGTCTAGCGAAAGGGGGCTCAGGAGCCTCTAGTAGGTAACGACTAATCCCGATCTAGTCCTTTCCCTCTAGGGAACGAAGGCGCATGTGTGCGTGAAATCCGCCAACTATTTAACAAAAGTCAGTTTTGTAGGGTTCGCATGGTTGGTCTCAAAGTGATATGGTTTTGTCGATTTCTCCCAATACTTGTTAACTGCATTGACAAAAGGTCGTTAGTTTGACATTTAATGCAAACTTGATGTCCAACATCGGTGTAGGGAAAATCTATGTGAACTTTCAAAAAATATTGCAGAAAAATCGGTTTGCTATGTGTGCCACATATGATGTAATTAACCAATTTTTTTCCAGTAATAACGTATCCTATTGGAATCAAAAGGGCCATATAGCTCCTTGGAGCAGACATGATGCTCGCTGTGAATTTCAAAAAAAAAATTCCTGCCAATTTGTTATAAATATTGTCGAAAATATGTCATCTTGAATTTGAACGCGATTTCCCAAAATGGCATGATTTTATCGATTTTTTTCTGATGGTAAGGTATTGCATGGAAAACTAACGTCAGAATTAAGTTCCTTAGGGTAACATTAAGCTTCACCATGAGTTTGGTGAAAATCGATTGCAAGTTGCGAAAACTACAACGGAAAATGTGTTGCATACGATAAGCTTAGATTCTCGACCCCATGTCGAATCTATCAAATTTTTTCAGAACTGGGGGAACTTTTTAAAATTTTCGCTGCGTTAGTTTTGAATTATGACATTGGGCTATGTGTGTGTCAAGTTTCATCAGAATCGGTTGAAAGCCATGGTCAGGGTGAGGGTACAACCTGACAAACACACAGACAGACAGGCAAACTGCCTTTTATATATAGGGATGCGAGACGATACAAGGGGCAGTAACTTGTATCAGATATTATTAATGATACGAGGGGCCCGACAATAATGTTTGCAAATTCTTGATGGTTTTTAATCAGATGTTTTACTGTGTACACTGGTTAGGGTTAGTGTAGCACACACTGCTACCACATTACAGCTATTCGCAAATAACTGTTCAGTGGTAGCAGGACTTTCTAGAAATACCAGCCAAATTGGTTAATGTTTACAAATATAAAGATGAGTATGTGTGTCTGTCTATCTGTGTGAATCCCTACAACTCAAGAACTACCCAACTGATTTGATTCAAATTTTACACATGTCTTACTTAGGGTCCATGCAGTGTCATGGACCAAAAAAATTTCAACTTCTTGCCTAATGTGAGCCCAGAGCAATCTTTTATTTCTTATACCGTTTCAGTGTTACGTGTCAGAAGTGAAACAATAACATCTCTCTATTGTTATGTGAGATACTTTCAGTTTTATAGTTTTGCTATTATTACTAAAAGTATTAAAGTGAAACTATTATCTCACATACATACATGCATGCATACATACATACATGCATGCATATATATTTATGTATTATGTACATATATATATATTGTGTCTGTATGTATATGTAATGTGACGGATGAAGAGGACAACAGAAGGAGAAGAAGAAATACAAACAGGCTCGCTTTACCCTGGTCAGGACGTCTGCCCTGTTCCTATCGGAAGGCACAAAGATCACGCTCAGCTTCAGATTGAACTCAGTGGTTAGTTCACGCAGTATTCCCAATCGATGCTTTACCAGCATCTCTGCAGCCCCTTTGGTCTGCACCCTCCGCTCATTGGTGATGACTGCTGTCACCCAACCAAGTACAGTGGCTGAATCAGTCCTGATTTCTATGGTATGCAACCCCCACTTCAAGGCTAGGTTGACGCCCTTCAACATGGCATCCAACTCCGCCACATTGATATGATTGCAGTCATCTGTCTTCCTGAGCCAGGCTGCATCTTCCACTATGACACCCCCCACTTCTAAGACAACCCCTATTGCGATGCTACTGGCGTCACACCATACAATCCCACTCTTTGATTTGGGAACATACCAGCTGCCCTCACTGGGTCCTCTGCTCCTACTCTGACCAAGACTTCCTGTATCATGTCGATCGTCTTCTCCCCCACTCTATCATTCCACTTCACTCCTTCGGCTCATCTCTTGATGAAACTACATGCTGTCTGGAGCCAACCTGCAATCGGGTAGTGTCCCACCAGCTTCCCACACACAGAGAACAGTTCCCGTCTACTCATGCTGGCGCCCAGTTCAGGGACCTCATTCCCTCGCCGGAACACCAACGCGCCGGCCTTGTCTCTCCATAGCTTCAGGCCCAGTGCAGCACCTCCCTCCATTGCCTCTGGTGGCTTGGCGATCAGTCCCAAACTCTTCAGGTGGCTTATGACCTCCGTTGCTGGCATTACGGTTTCATCCACCAGAATGTCATCGATGTACGAATTGGTGGCCCTTTTTACTCTGTCCACCTTTCCCAGGATGGCCTTGAGAATTGTTGCTATAATCTTTGGCGCTGAATTCAGCCTGAACCCCAACCTGGTCAGACAGTACATCCGGCCCTTATACCTGACAAGCTGGTACTTCCATAATTTCTCAGCCACATGCACCTGTAGTTATGCCGACTTCAAATCAACAATCGCGGAAGCCCATATCATGTGCCTCCACTCTCGCAAGGTGTCTCCGCAGACATCTGTAGCCTTGCTGCCTGTATGACATGATACGTGGTCATTC
>NW_021826248.1:30000-36033 GCF_006345805.1 Octopus sinensis | reverse complement strand
GTGTATTTTGTGTATTATGTGCATGGTATTTTTTGGGATATTTGTATATATTTTTATATTTTTATTTGTATTATGTATACTCTTTACTCTTTTTACTCTTTTACTTGTTTCAGTCATTTGACTGTGGCCATGCTGGAGCACCGCCTTTAATCGAGCAACTCGACCCCGGGACTTATTCTTTTGTAAGCCCAGTACTTATTCTGTCAGTCTCTTTGCCGAGCCGCTACGTTACGGGGACGTAAACACACCAGCATCGGTTATCAAGCAATGCTAGGGTGACAAACACAGGCACACAAACATATACACACACAACACACACACACACACACACACACACACACACACACACACACACACACACATATATATATATGTGTGTGTGTGTGTGTGTGTGTGTGTGGAGGCGCAATGGCCCAGTGGTTAGGGTAGCGGATTCGCGGTCGTAGGATCGCGGTTTCGATTCCCAGACCGGGCGTTGTGAGTGTTTATTGAGCGAAAACACCTAAAAGCTCCACGAGGCTCCGGCAGGGGGTGGTGATCCCTGCTGTACTCTTTCACCACTCTTTCTCCCATTCTTTCTTCTGTTGGCCTGCTCGCTTAGCCAGCGGGGTGCTGTCATTCGAAGGCTAAAACAATGCGAACGCATTGTGACCAGCGATGTGTAGCAAGATCTGATGGACTAGTCGGTCACGTGATCACGTGAGATATGTATATATATATATATATATATATATTCTCTCTCCCTCCCACTCCTCCTCTCTCTCTCAGCCACGTGTCCCCCTCCTCCTTCCTTCTTCCTTACTGCCAGCCTATAAAATTTTCTTTTACACGTTGCTCTTACTACTGAAAAGACTGCCTTCCACGCGCTGCCACAGTATCCTTCGTCTATGCCAGAAAAAAAGGCTTTTTCGTTCGTGCTCTTGTGTGTTTGATTTCCTGTATCGTATTCTCCTTTTATTTTCTCGTTTTGTATTTATTTGTATTTTTTGTACAAGTATTTTTATTTTTGCAGTTTTGTTGTTACGTCCTGTTCGTGTTCGTACTCATTTTGCCCCGCTGCTTGGAATTTTATTTTAATTCTCACGCAGGAAGGCCTAGTGGATTAGTGTTCTGTCTCTGCCTTCGAAACATGCTTGACTCTACTAGCGACAGCTGATGACGGGGGTTTTTTCCTTGTGTAGCACGTCCTGTAACTGTTTTTTTCGTTTTCGTGTTTTTTGTTTTTTCGTTTTCTTGTTTTTTGTTTTTTTTATTTTTCCGTTTCTACGTCTTACTGTGGTGTCCTGTACTCACGTATAATTATTTAATATGCATGTATATATACATGTAGATGTACGTACGTACATATATGTTTGTATGTATACATATATTTTTATTTATCACACCATATAGATATATATATATATATATATATATATATATATATATATATATATACTATATATATATAATATATATAATATTATATACATATTACGACGGGCTTCTTTCAGTTTCCGTCTACCAAATCCACTCACAAGGCTTTGGTCGGCCCGAGGTTATAGTAGAAGACACTTGCCCAATGTGCCACGCAGTGGGATTGAACCCTGAACCATGTGGTTGGTAAGCAAGCTACTTACCACACAAGCCACTCCTGCGCCTGTGTATATGTATCTATGTATTTTTATCTTGTACAGTGTGTATGATGGTGTGTATTCAGTATCACTTTGTAGCTGTTAATGCGTGTCTGTATGTGTGTCGGTGTGTCGTTGTGAATGTATGTAAAACCCCTACGATGGGCGGTTAGTAGCTCTTTAGTCTTGGATGTCAAGCAGTCTAGGAGAAGGATACTCCGAAATTAAACCTGCAATCTCAAAGAGTATCCATTGATGAGGATCTATTCCTCTTTATGAGTTACGCTTTTGGTACTTAGCGAGTGGGATTGGGTGAGTGCAAGCTCTCTCCTCACTTTAAAAAGTTTCTGACACGGGTATTGCTCGAGCAAATTTTGCTGTAGTTACTCGAGCTCAATGAATGGGGCTGGTCGTAGCCCGAAAAAAAATGTTTAAATGCTGTTATGAGATCCATAAACTATGAAAATGTAAATGGCAAAAAGGGCTTGGGATCCAGAGGTGAACAGGCCTGGTCCGGCAGGTGCCCCAGGGTATCACAGCCTGGGCTCGGTCGTCATCCTGGCACTGCGTGCAGCATCAACCACAGTAAGGTTTCCATGAATATTGGATGCTGGAATGTAAGAACATTATTAGATTCAGAATCAAATAAAAGATATTCAGAGAGGGAAGGTCTGCTCTTATTGGTAAGGCGATGCAAAAGTATGCGATGGACATTGTAGCATTATCAGAGACTAGACGTATCGGACTTCTCCCACTACGGACGAAGACTGTTCGCTCAACAAACAAACAAAGCACTCATATGGTACAAATGAGCAGTGCTCCGCAACCTTTGTTCACTTGCGGCACACTTGTATTCTTTTCAAAATTCGGCGGCACACCTGAACTGAAAATATAAATAAAAGTATAGGGAAAAAGAAAAACAAACTTCCAAAAATATGTCAAAAAGAAACAAAGAACAAACTCAAGGAACTTCCAAAACATTCAGTTTCCATTATAAACACCAAAAATAAGAAAAAAAGACAAGAGAAAAAAATGATCATTTTTAATTATGACTTCTATTTTTCTTTTTATTAATTGTAATCGACCATTCTTTGGCAAGGTAACTTTACAGAGAAATCCAGTGGTTACACAATTTATTGGAGTGGGAAAGAAGAAAAAGAAAATTGCAAAAAAGGAAGTGATACTCTTTACTCTTTTACTCTTTTACTTGTTTCAGTCATTTGACTGCGGCCATGCTGGAGCACCGCCTTTAATCGAGCAACTCGACCCGGACTTATTCTTTTGTAAGCCCAGTACTTATTCTATCGGTCTCTTTTGCCAAACTGCTAAGTAACGGGGACATAAAAACACACCAGCATCGGTTGTCAAGCAATGCTAGGGTGACAAACACAGACACACAAACACACACAACATAGTATACATACATATATACGACGGGCTTCTTTCAGTTTCCGTCTACCAAATCCACTCACAAGACTTTGGTCGGCCCAGAGCCTATAGTAGAAGACACTTGCCCAGTGCCACGCAGTGGGACTGAACCCGGAACCATGTGGTTGGTAAACAAGCTACTTACCACACAGCCACTCCTGCGCCATGGTATTCTGTTTTGGATGTATTTTTTTTTTTTTTTTTTTCTCTTTTTGTTTCAGTCATGTGACTGCGGCCATGCTGGAGCACCCGCCTTTAATCGAGCAACTCGACCCGAAGACTTATTCTTTGAAGCCCAGTACCTATCGGTCTTTTTTTGCCGAATAAGGACGGGGACGTAAAACCAGCATCGGTTGTAAGCAATGCTAGGGGAACAAACACCAGACACACAAACAAACACATATATTAATATACATATAACGACAGGCTTCTTTCAGTTTCCGTTACCAAATCCACTCACAAGGCCATTGGTCGGCCGGGGCTATAGCAGAAGACACTTGCCCAAGATGCCACGCAGTGGGACTGAACCCGGAACATGTGGTTGGTTAGCAAGCTACTTACCAACAGCCATCTCCTGCGCCTATGTATACATTTTTATATTTTTATTTGTATTATGTATACTCTTTACTCAAAGTGGAGTTGCTTTTGCTTTGAAAGCCTCCTTGGTTTTATAAGTTAGAGGAATTGCCATACAGTGTAAATGGTAGGAAGATATTGCTGAGGTTGCCTTTAAAAAAAGGTTGGTATGTAAAACTTGTGAAGGCGGCGAGCTGACAGAAACGTTAGCACGCCGGGCGAAATGCGTAGCCGTATTTCGTCTGCCATTACGTTCTGAGTTCAAATTCCGCCGAGGTCGACTTTGCCTTTCATCCTTTTGAAGTCGATAAATTAAGTACCAGTGACGCACTGGGGTCGATGTAATCGACTTAATCCGTCTGTCTGTCCTTGTTTGTCTCCTCTGTGGGTAGTAAAAAAATAGGTGGTGATGGTGGTGGCGGCGGTATTGGTGTTGTTTTTGTTTTTGCTAATGGGGGTGGTAGGGTAGAGGGAGTAAATTCAATTTTCGACATGGTTCGCGTGCGCACACACACAAACACATAAATAAACACACACACACACATACACACACTTAAACAAACACATACACAAACACACACACATGTGCACACGTACACATTTACATATCTGTCTATCCACTCTCCACCTCCTTCGTCTTTACGCTTCATTTACTCTCTCCCTCCCTCCCTCCCCACCGCTATATTCATATCACTACCACCACCACTACCACCCCCACCATCACTACCACCACCACCACCACCACCACTACCACAACCACCACCACCACCACCACCAACACCACAACCACCATCACCACAACTACAACCACCACTACCACACCATCACTACCACTACCACTACTACCACCACCATCACTACCACCATCACCACCACCACCACAACCACTACCACCAACACCACAACCACCACCACCACCACCACTAACGCCACTACCACCACTACCACTACCACCACCACCACCACAACTACAACCACCACTACCACACCATCACTACCACTACTACCACCACTACCACCACCACCACTACCACCACTACTACTACTACCACCACCATCACTACCACCACTGCCACCACCACCACCACCACCACCACAACAACAACAACAAATAACAAGTCCGATCAGTCAACACAATCAGGAAGAATAAATTTGTTTGTTTACATTAATCCAAAATTACTCTTCCCGCTACATTTTACACTCTCCTCCTCCTCCTCCTTCGCTTTTTACGCTTCATTTACCCCCCTCCCTCCCTCCCTCCCCACCGCTATATTCTTACCTCCACGCTTTCCTCCCCCTCTCCCACTCCTGCTCCTCTTCTAACTCCTACCTCCACCCTATCTCTCCACCTTTCTTTGTTTTCTTAGAGCGCCATCATCGACCTCTCCACACTTCCGCATTATAAATCATGTATGTACGTGCGTGTGTTGTGGAGGCGCAATGGCCCAGTGGTTAGGGCAGCGGACTCGCGGTCATAGGATCGCGGTTTCAATTCCCAGACCGGGCGTTGTGAGTGTTTATTGAGCGAAAATACCTAAAAGCTCCACGAGGCTCCGGCAAGGGATGGTGGTGATCCCTGCTGTACTATTTCACCACAACTTTCTCTCACTCTTACTTCCTGTTTCTGTTGTACCTGTATTTCAAAGGGCCGGCCTTGTCACTCTCTGTGTCACGCTGAATATCCCCGAGAACTGCGTTAAGGGTACACGTGTCTGTGGAGTGCTCAGCCACTTACACGTTAAATTCACGAGCAGGCTGTTCCGTTGATTCGGATCAACCGGAACCCTCATCGTCGTAACCGACGGAGTGCTTCCATTCCACGTGCGTGTGTTAGTGTGCATATGTGTTAACGTGTGTGCGTGTGTGTGCGCGTGTGTGTGCTCTCATTTGAGTCAGACCAGTCACCTATACGACAGTGGTCAATCTATGGTTCTCCTCTGAAGTCCGTTCGCTCATCTGTCCAATCCAAATTTTCGATTCTCTACTGAAATTCTATTCTGTTTTATCCCTAAGGAGATTCCCATTCAGACGTTTAGGGATGCCAGTTCCCTTTTGTCTACTTTTTGGCTTCACTACAAACTTGGTCTTCCCACGAACCAAGCGATGATCTGTCCAACATTCTGCTCCCCGCATGACCTGCACTATACAGAAATCTCTCTTATCTGGCTTACAGTCTATCAGGTACCATTGTTTTGAACCTGGGTGCATCCATGTAGTTCTGAACTCATCTCTTTACTGAAAAGCAATGTTTCATAATAAATAAATTCAGCTCAAAACACATCAGTAACAAAAGTAAGCCATTGCTATTACAATTTCCCACTCCGTGTCTTCCAATCACACCCCATGTCTTATGATCTTTACCAACTCTTGCATTAAAATCGCCCAATATGATAATCTTATCCTTGTGTAGAATTTT
>NW_021826248.1:0-25000 GCF_006345805.1 Octopus sinensis | reverse complement strand
ATCTTACCTTACGTTGTACCTGTTGCCATGCTGGAGCACCGCCTTCAAGGGTTTCGTGACTAAAAGGTAGTCGAACAAAGTGACATCAGTACTTTTTATTTCTGAAAGTCTGGTGCTTAAAGTATCGCTCTGTTATATTGCGCTGGTAATTTCTGAGGATCTCACCAAACCAACACCGGTTGTCAAACCAATATTTCCATGCTGTTATAGCTTCATCCGCTTCGAGTTTCTATGACAGTCTTCCACAGTTTCTTTCTATCAAATTCACTCACAGGGTATAAATTTCTGATGAAAGATTATATAAATATATATTTATAAAATTAAAGACTTAAATCTGTACAAATGCAAAGCAAAAAGAAAAGAATTCAATTAAGAATGCATCTGGTGAAAGAATATTGGTTTAAAAAACATACGACATAAATGATAACAATGAAGACTATAAGGAATATGAGGGAGATAGGGTGAATCCTTTCTTTTTGACAATGGTCGAGCATTGTCTTGTTGGAAGACTAATGCTTTTCTGTTGGTAATCTCCAGCCGCAGTTCTTTGATATATTTTGGTTCAAATTAGCCAGTTGACGACAACACATCAGAATTAATGGTCTGGTTTTATGGGAGAAGGTCATATTAATGCCTTTATGATCCCACAAAGCACAGGTGTGTTGCCATGGATATTCATCTTTGGTTGCTTGGGGGATATTTCTTCAAACTCCAGGATCAGTTTTGCACAACATTAAGCATGCAATCCATTTTTCATCTCCAGTCACAAGTCGTTTCCAAAAAAGGGCATGCTTTCTTTCCATTTCAAAAGCATATCCCAAACGGAATACTGGTCCCAGCAAATCTTTTCTGAAAGTTTCAAGCACCCATATATTAAAGCAAAGAGTAAGACACAAAGAGGGACAGAGAGAAGCGTACATGATATGTGATAGGGGGAACATAATATTTATTACATGGTTAAAAAAGTTAGTTGAAGTTGATGATATAGAGAAGTTAGCAATATAATTTTAGCAGAGTGGTGATGTTCTGATGGTGAGATTTGAGGCACAAAGAGAGAGAAAGAGAGAGATAATGGTTGTGGTGGAGGAAATGGTGATGGACAGTGCAGAGTTAAAAGTAATTTGTCTTTTGATTGAACAAAGTTTTTTCTATCACGTATTTGCAGAATCGTATGAATTTCCTTGTAAAAAGTACAAAATCACAATAATTTGATATTTCTCCCCACTTTTTTACATGAACACAATGACAGCTTCCAAATATTGTTTTCTAAATCGGTAAGAATGATCAAACTTTAAACCACAGTAACTTTAAAAAAAATTTTTATGTGGAAGAAGCAAATTAACTGATGGAATATAGTGTGGAAAATTATAGGGATACCTCAAATACGGAAATTTTCCCTACACTCGAACATTTCAACACGTGGCCGTAAAACGGAAAAGGGTTGGTGATAATAACAATAATAGTGATGAAGCCGAATATTGAAGAAATCTCTTTCACAAAATACCAAATCTATAAAGTAGAGCCACGTGCATGTGTGGAATGCGTCCCCGCTTTTGGCACTATTTTATAAGTATTACTACGCTGTGTCTTAAGATATATCGGTGTCGCTGCGCTGAATGTAGTCCAGTTCGTGTAACATGAAAAAGTAAATAAACACATAAACGATAACAATGGCTTCATATTGGTTGTTTATCCCATTAGAACGAAACAACACATAACATGGTGGCAGCGGTGGGATAATTAATCGGAAACTGTGCCTTTACAACAAAACAGAAACACAACGAACCAGAAATTAACAAACAAAACATCGCTTCGTCTCCGGACACACATACACGAGGATCCAAAATGGCGACCTCCGTCACCGTACAGATGAATCTACATCCGATCATGAACTGGGACTCCGATGATATCATGGAAGCGTTCAAGAAATTCAAAACTCAACTAGCTTTCGAAAGTTTCCTGAAAGGCACGACTGAAGATGAAAAGGTGAGCTACATGGACGGGAGAGAAGGGCCTAGACCTATTCAATAGCTGGGACATGTCAGAATCGGATTGCAATAACCCAGACACACTTTTAGAGAAATTTGAAAGGCACCTAGAGCCCAGATCGAACCATAGAATTCACAGATACGAATTCCAGGCCCTAAAACAAGACCCACAAGAAACGATTGACAATTTCTGTCCAGACTGAAGAATGTTGTCGAAAAATGCAAATTCAAAGATAAGGACAAAAGAATTGTTGATCAATTAATATGGGGTGTGCTCATAAAAGTTTCAGAAATCCCTCATAGGTAAGGACGCTCTCCAGTTGATAGAAGCAGTAGACACTGCAAGAGCATTCGAAGCCACTACCAAACAAATGGCCCACTTCTTACCTTACAAACAAGCTCACTAGGCAGCAGTGTAGATATTGTATCTAGGCACAGGACGAAACGTACCCGCAAACAAAGAACATGCCAGTACTGTGGTACAGAGCATGAGTTCGACAACCGGAAGAAATGTCCTGCGTTCGGTACACACTGCAAAGCATGTGGTAAACCTAACCACTGGAAAAAAATGTGTAGGTTGACAAAATCCCAGAAATACAAGCCCCAACTTTCAAAGAGAAGACAAAGAGATATACATGCACAACTACAGGAACAAAACACCTCAGAGGAGGAATTCTTGGCAGTCGGCACAATAAATGTGCATGAGATGGGGAATGGCGACCAGAGAAAAAATGAGGCATACACAACAATAAGAATACAAAAGAAGTCTGGCAAGAAACGAATAAACATTGACTTAAGGCTGAAGATTGACACTGGAGCCCAGAGTGATATCTTGCCTGTCAACCTCCACAAAAAGATGTTCCCAGAACACATGACACAAGAGGATAAAGTCAAAGAAGGAATCCTCACACACCAGTGATGTAATCCTCACTGCGTACGGAGTACCAGGATTCCACAACTGGGCAAAACAACAATCACAGGGACACACAAAGGAAAAACAATCAATTCTTGGACTCAATACCTGCAAAAAGCTAAATATTGTGTCAATCAATGGTGAAGTGAAGGCAACTCCGAGCAGGATTGACAGAGATATGCCTATCAAAGACCGACCACCATTCACAAACAAAGAGGAACTGATAAGCATGTACCCTGAATGCTTTGACAATACAGTCGGGTGCTTTGTGAAATGTCGATACCATATAACAGTCAACCCCAATATCAAACCAATTGTTCACCCACCTCGCCGCGTCCCTCTAGAACTAAAAGAGAAGCTGAAGACAGAGTTGGACAGAATGGAAAAAAAGAAATAATCACCAAAGTGACACGACCAACAGACAGGGTGAATTCAATTGTAATCAAGGAAAAACCCAATGGTACCCTACGGATATGCCTCGACCCAAGGGACCTGAACAAGACATTAAAAAGAGAGTACCATCCAATGCCAACCCTTGAAGAAATCACACCATCATTGGCTGGGTCCAGATTATTCAGCAAACTGGATGCCAGTAATGGGTACTGGAATGTAAAGATAGACAAAGAGTCATCCATGCTCACGACCTTCAACACACAATTTTGGCAGATATCGATTCAACCGACTCCCATTTGGATTGAAGGTGAGCCAAGATGTTTTCCAGTGCCAAATAGATGAGACCTACCAAGGCTGCAAGGGAGCAATTGGAATAGCAGATGACATCCAAGTGAATGGCAAGGATGAGACCACACATGACTTCAATTTACATGAAGCTATGGAGAAAACCCGACAAGCAGGCATCAAACTCAATGCAGACAAATGTGTGATCAAAGCAAAGGAGTGCAAATTCTTTGGAATTATATACTCTGCAGAGGGAGTGAAACCAGACCCCGCTAAAGTGGAAGCCATCAGAGACATTAAAGAACCTAAAGACAGGAAGGAACTCTGGAGCTTCCAGGGACTCATTCACTACATGGGAGCCTTCATACCCAAGCTGGCCGATCACACTGCAAATCTCCGAGAACTAAACAAAGATGACGTAGAGTTTGATTGGTGTGCTTCACACACACAGGATTTCGAAGCAATTGTAGTGACGTCATATTCCAGTGCGTGACGTCATATTCCAGTGCGCGCACACGCAACGTCATTCTTCAGGTGCGTGTGCGAAACGTCCTTCTTCAGTGCGCATGTGCGGGGTTGGAACCTTCTGGAAAAGCATAGGGAAGTTCCCTCATGCGCATGCGCTAGAGACTGAAGGGGACAGACTAGGACGTTTTACTTAATATATATTTTAACTTGTATCGAACGTTTCTCACGTTGGCCAGAAGCTATTCCTATAGCAGACATTTCTGCTGAAACTGCTGCAAAAGCTTTCGTGTCTAATTGGATTTCTAGGTATGGTGTACCGTCCAGTTTAACAACAGATCGTGGTCGACAATTCGAAGCGGTTTTATTTCGTGAGTTATCACGAATCCTAGGGATACATCATATACGCACCACTAGTTACCATCCCGCTCCTAATGGGATGGTGGAGCGTTTCCACAGGCCGAATCCACAGTTGTGGACTGAATTTCTTCCTATCGTCCTGCTTGGATGTTGGACTGCGATTAAAGCAGACCTTGGTTTTTCTGCTGCCGAGCTCTTGTATGGTACCACACTGGCATTGCCTGGTACGATGTTGGTGCCAGATAAGTCACAGTCTCTTAATTTAGAGTCTTATGTTGCTCGACTACGCAGATATTTTTCTGCACTTCCTCCTATGGGCCCTCGACACCAAAATCCTCCTTCTAATGTGCCATCAGATCTTGATTCTTGGACGCATGTCTTTGTTCGTGATGATTCTGTCAAAGGACCTCTTGTTTCTCCTTATAAAGGACCTTTCCGTGTGATTTCCCGCACGCCGAAAGTATTCAAACTTGACATTAACGGTCGTTCGGAGACCGTCTCCGTAGATCGTCTTAAAAGGGCATATTTTGAGGTGTCCACATCTTTTGATGACCCCACTGCCACAAGCATCGTTGAGCCTTCACATGCGCCTTTGACAACACCACCATTCACACATGCACCTTTGACAACACCAACAGCGGCAACACCCCCTTCGTCGTCGCAGCCCGCCTTGAACAAACCTTATGTTACGAGGTCAGGCAGAACTGTTCACTGGCCAAAGAAACTTTCAAAGACGATTTATATTTAACATTCTCAATTGACTTCCCAGTGACAGTTACGATACTAATTGAACTTTGTTCATTTGAGTATTTTTTCTTTTCCGTTGCTGCATGCTTGTTTATATTATGGATTTTTTTTTGTTTTAATTAGTCATATTGTGTGCCATTTTGGTGATTTGGTATCCACCTTATATTCTGAAGCCACTACAAGGAATTTTGTTTCGTGCTTCCGCACTCGAGGGGGAGCCTTTATACTGACGTCATATTCCAGTGCGCGCACATGCAACGTCATTCTTCAGGTGCGTGTGCGGTACGTACTTCTTCAGTGCGCATGTGCGGGGTTGGAACCTTCTGGAAAGGCATAAAGTTCCCTCATGCGCATGCACTAGAGACTGAAGGGGACAGACTAGGGCGTTTTCCTTAATAGCGCCGAGACGACTTGCTCTGTTGCTGTTGAATATCTGTTCTATTGCTGCTGAATTGTTGTAACAAGCTTACAAACGTCAAAATTCAGTTTTGCTATTTCTCACCAAGTGGATACCAAGATACCAACGAATTTCTGTTGTAAATAAGAAAATAAAGAGATATATATATTTTTTAAGGTTGTGTTCTTGTTCATGACTGGAAGTTTCTGGAATCTAAAGAAAGGAAATTGTGTTGCACCCAAGTTGCACCCCAAAAGTGTAAAGAAGCAACCAGTTCCCTTTACAAAATCAAAAAGCTCATCAGTTAGTGACAACTCTGCAATACTATGACAGACGCAAACCAGTAACACTCCAAGTCGATGCTTCTATGAGAGGAGTTGGCCCAGCACTGATACAGGAAGGTAAACCCATTGCATATGCCTCGAAAGCTCTCTCACCCACGGAGACAAGGTATGCAAATATTGAAAGGGAACTCCTGGCAGTAGTATATAGATGTGAAAAGTTCCATACATACCTGTATGGCAGACATTTCAATATTGAAGCAGACCATCGCCCGCTAGAACAAATACATAGAAAGAACCTGACAAAAGCACCAGCCAGACTGCAAAGATTACTGTTAAGGCTTCAAACATACGACTATGATATCAGGTACAAGCCAGGAAAAGACCTGATATTGGCGGATGTTCTTTCCAGACTATCCTCACATGATAAACAGGAGATGGAAGGACAAAGCATAAAGGTCCACCACATTATAAATGTAACATCCACCCATCAGCAGACAACGAGTACAACACCTGCTGCATCAGTGACAACACCCACAGAATCATCATCCCAATGGGCACCAACCACTCACAGACACCGGTGCTAAGCACAAGATCCACCAGATGTAGAAAGAACATCCTGCCACCGGTTCGATACTGTTAAAGAAAAAATATTTTCTCTTTTTATTCATGATAAAGTGTTTTTCAAAAAAAAATTAAATGAAAAGATAAATAACTAATTCTGCTCGATTACAAAGCAGAGGCAGAATAATCTCACGGTTTCTGCTGCAGGATGGCCACCTCTCGCTGACAATCCATTAGAGTAAGGGAGACTACTATATTTGTCTTCATTGCCAAAAGACCCCTTTTTTTTCAAGAAGAAAAGATGTTACACATTTATATATATGCGTGGGCGTGCGTGTGTGGAATACGTCCCCGCTTTTGGCACTATTTTATATTATTACTACGCTGTGTCTAAAGTTATAAGTGTCGCTGCGCTGAGTGTAGTCCAGTTCTTGTAACATGAAAAACTAAATAAACACGTAAAAGAATAACTATGCTTCGTATTGAGTTGTCTATCCCATTAGAAGGAAACTACACATAACAGTGATGAAGCCGAGTATTGAAGAAATCTCTTTCACAAATCCAAATCTACCAAGTAGAGCCGCAATTCTTTGAAGACTGGAGTTAACTCCGTTGTTCATTGTCAAAACTCTTCCTAATTAAGTGTATTTCTTGTTCTTGTTTCTCACGCACCTTGATTGTTTGATCACTTCCACTTGACAACTGATATTTAAGAGAAAATCAATCAAATATATACAAATGATTGGTAATTAACTGTCTAAACAAATAGATACAGCATTTACGATTATGTGGACCTGAAAAATATTAATTAACGTTTTGTTGTAAACCTAGAAATTCTCTTGAAGCTGTTGTTGTCCACTCTGACTCCAGTTCTCACATCTTCCTCCTCACTCTTTCTCTCCATATCTATTACTATGTAAGTATTTATTTAAACATTTCTATTATATATGTGTCGTATTATGTACATTTATTTGTTTCGATGTGTTGAGAAAGTTAAAAGAAAAAAAATCTCACAAAACGAAATTATACGAAAGGCTGTAATTTTAATACTTTCATTGTGTTGTCGTTTTCTTTTAGACATTTCATTGCACTTTTGGTTATTTTCTAAATTATTTGTAAAACGTCGGATCAATCCCTTGTTTAGATAACATTTATCTTTCTTTCTAACGTGTAAATTCGACGATTTCGTTAAATGCGGGAAAATTACGACGTAATTAGTAAGAAATGGGGAATGTACAAAATGTGAGTGTGCACTTGAAATACTGAAACGAAAAGCAAATATCGTATCGAGAGGAAATGAAACGGCTTTTATTTGAAACGTAGGAAGTCTTTATTTCTGGTGTGGTTCTTCTGCATCATTAAAAGTTAGAATTAATATGGTTTTCTAATTTATTTAATTTTGTGTGTGTGTGGAGTGCTGCTTTAAGCACCTAATATAATCCCTCGTCACATATTTTTATTTGGGGGAATTTTCAGAAATTTTTGCGTACGAGAATTCGTTTGGTCATGCAACCAAAAAAAGAAAAAAATCAACTGTGATTTATGAGCTATGTAGCTGTTATTTTTCGCACATCTCACGACCAGTATGGTAATAATTCTCTGCTTAAGTTCCTCTGGCTTGCAGGAAGAGGAGAGACATAGACTAGGCCCTCCTTGAGAAAGAAACGGAAAAGGTGTCGGCTCAGGTGAACGTGGCAGCCATTTCAACAGCACATTGCCTTCTTCAGGACGCACCAAACTCTTTGGAGGAATCTGGCTTTCATTCTCCACATCAACCAATAATTTTTCCTACATTAAAATTTCCCCACTAAGGATTTTGATGCTGTAATAGAGACATCAATATTATTTACTGACATTTATTCATCTTTTATGCTCACCAAAATATTAACGTTGAGCTAACCGTATATATATCATCATCATCATCATTTAGCCTCCGCTTTCCATGCTAGCATGGGTTGGACGGTTCAACTGGGGTCTGTGAAGCCAGAAGGCTGCATCAGGCCCAGTCTGATCTGGCAGTGTTTCTACGGCTGAATGCCCTTCCTGACGCCAACCACTCCGTGAGAGTAGTGGGTCCTTTTTACGTGCCACTGGCACGGGGTCCAGGCTAGGCTGCCAACGGCCACGAACGGATGGAGCTATTACGTGCCACCGGCACGGCGGCCAAGCAGGGCTGGCAACGGCCACGAACGGATGGTCCCTTTACGTTCCACCGGCACGAAGGCCAGTCGGGGCGGCACTGGCAACGGCCACGGACGGATGGTGCTTTTACGTGCCACCGGCACGGAGGCCAGTCGAGGCGGCGCTGGCTACGGCCACAATCGGATGGTTTGCTTACTTGTCATCAGCACTGGTATTACAGCTGCAATTTCCATTGATGTTGATCGACTTCGATTTTGGTTCTGCTTTCTGATATCTGATTTGATTTGGTTTGATTTTGATTTTCACTTGCCTCAACGGGTCTTCACAAGTGGAGTTTTGTGTCCCAAGAAGGAAAGGTATGTATAAGTCGACTGGCTACATACCAGGAAGAGGCCACGGGTTATGGTCTCACTAGTCTTACCGGGTCTTCTCACACACAGCATACTTCCATTGGTCTCAGTCTCTAGTTATTTCCTTGGTGAGACCTAAAGTTCGAAGGTCGTGCTTCACCACCTCGTCCCAGGTTTTCCTGGGTCTACCTCTTCCACAGGTTCCCTCAACTGCTAGGGTGTGGCACTTTTGCACACAACTATCTTCAGCCATTCTCGTCACATGACCATACCAGCGCAAACGTCTTTCTTGCACACCACAACTGATGCTTCTTTGGTCCAACTTTTCTCTCAAGGTACTTCCACTCTGTCGATTATGAACACTGACATTACATATCCATCGGAGCATACTGGCTTCATTTCTAGTGAGCTTACACATATCCTCAGCAGTCACAGCCCATGTTTCATTACCATGTAGCATGGCTGTACATACACATGCATCATACAGTCTGCCTTTTACTCTGAGTGAGAGGCCTTTTGTCACCAGCAGGGGTAAGAGCTCTCTAAACTTTGCCCAGGCTATTCTTACTCTAGCAGTTACACTTTCAGCACACCCACCCCCGCTACTGACTTGGTCACCTAGGTAGCGGAAGCTATCAACTACTTCTAGTTTTTCTCCCTGGAACATGGTAGAAGTTGGTCTCTGCACATTTTCAGTGTTTATTACTCCTGAGCATCTGCCACAGACAAAAACTATTTTCCTAGTTAGCCTTCCTTTGACATTGCTGCACTTCTTATGTGTCCATAGCTTACACTTGGTGCACCTTATAGAGTTTCTACCTACACCTTTTTTACACATCGAGCAGGGCCATCTACCTGAAGGCGTCTGTGATTGGTCTATCTTCCTACTTATTAGGACTTTGGTTTTGGCTAGGTTGATTCTAAGGCCCTTCGATTCTAAACCTTGCTTCCACACCTGAAACTTCTCCTCCAGTTCTGATAGTGACTCAGCAATTAGAGCAAGGTCATCAGCATAGAGGAGCTCCCAGGGGCATCCTGTCTTGAATTCCTCCGTTATTGCCTGGAGGACTATGATAAATAGGAGGGGACTGAGGACTGAACCTTGGTGGACCCCAACCTCTACCCGGAGTTCTTCACTGTACTCGTTGCCAACCCTCACCTCGCTAGCAGCGTCTCTGTACATGGCTCGCACAGCTCTCACTAACCATTCATCTATCCCTAGTTTCCTCATTGACCACCAGATAAGGGATCGGGGACCCTGTCAAAGGCTTTCTCCATGTCAACAAAAGCCAGGTACAGGGGCTTATCTTTCTCATTCCCAAACCCAAGAGTACAGGTACTTCTCTCTGGCTAGACTCCTGCAGCTGTCACCAGGAATATAGCATCAGTAGTACTTTTCCATGCACAAACCCAAACTGCATCTCATCTAAACTAACCTCTCCTATTAGTTGGGCTATAACCCTCTCCGTAACTTCATTACCTGATCCAGCAGCTTGATACCCCTGTAGTTATTTGTATCTAGGGCGTCACTTTTACCTTTGTAGCAGTTGACTATAATGCTGCTACACCAGTCATTGGGTATGACTCATTCATGTATCACCTGGTTAACTATATGGGTGACTAGGCTATAGCTGACACTACCAGATATTTTGAGCATCTCTGCAGTAATTCCTGATGGGCCTGGGGCTTTCCCTGTTTTCATGCTTGTAATTGCCTTAACTACTAAGGAACTGTCAACTCGGATTGCTGGTCCCTCTGTTGGGTCGACATTCAGCAGGCTCTCTTTATCCCATTCATTTTCCTCATTCAGCAATCTTTCATAGTGGCGTCTCTAAACCTCTCTCTTTGCATCCTCATTTAGCGCAAGTGAACCGTCATCCTTGCGAACACATTTCTCTCCTACCATGTCACGATTCTCTCTCACACACTGTCTTGCAACACGAAATACCTCAAGTCTTTCATCCTCACGGCGCAGAACATTGGCAAATTTTTTCTTATCTGCTTCCCCTCTGGTAAATACACCTGCCTCATAGCTTCCCTTCTGGCAGTCTGATACACTTCCCTGCTACCACCGTTCTTCCAGTCCTTCCGAACCTGTTTCTTTTGTCTAATAACCCTATATATATATATATATATATATATATATATATATATTTATATATATGGCTCCCATGCAGGTAGCATGTAAAAAGTACCATTCGAGCATGATTGATGCTAGTGCTGCCTGACTTGCACCCATGCCGGTGGCACATACAAAGCTCCTTTCAAGCATGGTCGATGCCAATGCTACCTGACTGGCTTCGTGGCACATAAAAGGCAACTGCTACACGCTCAAACAGCATCCAGCTGTAGAAATCTTGCCTGATAAGATTGAAACCTTGTTCAGCCTCATGGCTTGCCAGTCCTCAGTCAAACCTCAGAACCCATACCAGCATGGAAGGCAGATGTTAAACGATGATGATGAAGGTAAGGAAAGAGCGATATCTATTTTAGCAAACAAAGATACAGGACTGCAATGAAAATATCAGAAATCTAGTGTCATTTATATGTATATTAGTGTGTCTATGACAGACTTTATATTCCAGGAGTTGGTATTATAATAGATGTGTCTACTCTTTGATATAAACATTTTGGTAATGCAGAAATGGGATAAATATAATAGTTCAGATAAAGAATTACTTCTACAATTTATGAAAACAGAAATGTCGTAAATTTGCACTTTTGAATATCTGCCTTTTAAACATACTTCATGTCTTATATTATTTTTTCTATTCTTTCAGAAAATCACATGAAATTGGCTAAAAAGTATTTTTTACTTTTAAAGAATCATCAATATGTATCATGTTTGAAAGACTCTGCAAAGATATTCTACAAACGTATAATCCTGCTTCTATAAAACATTGCTGAATTACAGTAAAATATTTCCTCTGAGAGAGAAAGCATTTCTTTACTTCTGAAATGTGCAAGAGATAATTTTCTCTTTTAAATTTGTTGATCTGTACAACTTGAAGGATTGATTATATTTTTCTTGAAGAGATGTCGGAAGAATTAGAAAATCATCATATGACTGTGACATCTGCAAAGAGTCATTCTTAGAAGAAAGTAAATTCAATCAACACAAACAAATTCATACAGAGGAACAACCATATACTTGTGATATCTGTGGTAAATCATTCTCTCGAAGCGATAGCTTAACTAAGCACAAACGTATTCATACAGGGGAGAAACCATACCACTGTGATATCTGTGGTAAGTCATTTTCTCAGGACAGTGGCTTAACTCAACACACACGTATTCATACAGGAGAGAAACCATATTCCTGTGATATCTGTGGTACATCATTCTCTCAAAGCAGTGGCTTAACTACTCACAAATGGGTTCATACTGGAGAGAAACCATATCACTGTGATATCTGTGGTAAATCATTCTCTAATGGCAGTAACTTAACTCAGCACAAAGGTATTCATACAGGGGAGAAACCACATCACTGTGATATCTGTGGTAAATCATTCTCTCGTTATCGTAGCTTAGCTATTCACATACGTACTCATACAGTGGACAAGCCATATCACTGTGATATCTGTGGTAAATCATTCTCTCGTTATCGTAGCTTAGCTATTCATATACGTATTCATACAGTGGACAAAACATATCACTGTGATATCTGTGGTAAATCATTCTCTAATGGCAGTAACTTAACTCAGCACAAAGGTATTCATACAGGGGACAAACGATATCACTGTGATATCTGTGGTAAATCATTCTCTCGTTATCAAAGCTTAGCTATTCACATACGTACTCATACAGTGGACAAGCCATATCACTGTGATATCTGTGGTAAATCATTCTATCAAAGTGGTAACTTAACTAACCACAAACGTGTTCATACAGGTTAGAAACCATATCATTGTGATATCTGTGGTAAATCATTATCTAGTGGCAGTAGCTTAACTCAACACGTACGTATCCATACAGGAGAGAGTCCGTATTCTTGTGACATCTGTGGTAAGTCATTCTCTCAGGACAGTGGCTTAACTCAACACAAGCGTATCCATACAAAAGAGAAACCATATTCCTGTGATATCTGTGGAAGATCATTCTCTTATAGCGGTAGCTTAACTACTCACAAATGGATTCATACATGAGAGAGTCCGTATTCTTGTGATATCTGTGGTAAATCATTCTCTCATAGCGGTAGGTTAACTACTCACAAATGTGTTCATACAGGTGAGAAACCATATACCTGTGATATCTGTGGTACATCATTCTCTGAAAGCAATAGCTTAACTAAACACAAGTGTATTCATACAGGGGCGGATCCATAACCTTGTAATATCTGTGGTAAATCTTTCTCTCAGAACAGTGGCTTAACTCACCACAACCATATTCATACAGGGTAGAAACCATACCCCTGTGATATCTATGGTAAGATATTCTCTGGAAACAGTCACTTAACTATACACAAATGCATTCACACTCAAGAAAATCAATTCACAGTGATATCTGTGGCAAATCATTTACACAAAATCATTCCTGATTTAAACAGAAGTCTTTCCTTATGAAATGGGTCCATAACACATTGATATTTGTTGTACAACATTTCCTCAGAAGGACAAAGGACGTATCTCATAAAGACATCCACAGAATATAGAAACTATATGAATGTGACATCTATAGTAAATCTTTGACATGAAATCATCCATTATTGAATCAAAAGAGCATTGACAGAGGAAGGAAGACATATCACTGTGATTTTAAACCTGAATCATTCTTTGAAAATGGTGAATTGTTTGTACACAGTCCTGTTAATATGAAAGATATAACTGTAACCTAAGCTATTTGTGCTAAATCAATCTACGAAAATGATCAATAATTGAAATGTAAATGCATTGATACAGTAGAGGAACCACGATGATGATGATCCTCATCATTTAACATTCTCCTATTCATGCTTCTGTGGATCAGATGGAATTCATTGATGCAGATTTTCTACATCTGGGTCCCTTTCTTGTGACCAATTTTCACCTGTTTCCAAGCAAGGAAATATTTTCCCTGGTGAGACATATTTTACGCAGAGGACTGGAAGTGAACAACTGTACAAGTATGACGGTCATGATGGCCTTTTACGAACATCACATAATATCTGGACAAGGGTACACACGCATACAGACACATGTATGTCTGAAAAATTTCTTATAGAAACATCTTACATGTTTTCTCTACATGTAAAAGTTTTTGATTCCTGTTAGGAAATGAAACACATGTAATGCTGAATAAATAATATCAAACTTTTCTCCGGTCTCCTTATGTGATTTGTAATTACCTTGCAAAAAATATTATCCAAACCTCCCACAAAAATAATGTACGTGTAATATAATTTTAGAAGGTGGGTAATGTTCTGATGGAGAGATTAAAGAAAGGTAGAGAGAGACAGATGATGGTGGTGGTTGTGGTGGTGAATACAGAGTAAAAAGTAATGTTTTTTTTTTTTTACTTGAACTAAGTTCTCTTACAACACCTACAAATTGAAATGTGTGTTGGCTCTCTGACCCATCACCTTGGCTTACAAGTTACAACTGATGTGGTTTTCAGAGTAGGCCATGTTACATTAAATTGTGACCCCTATATTCTACATATAAGGTAATTTCCTTAGTATACACTTCTCGTCTTTTAGATAAGAAATTGTGCCCATGTAAATTTTAAAATGTAATTTTTTTCTGTTAATGAGAAAACTGGGAAAATATGAGCGAATATTTATTTTATGAGTGCTGTGTCTATAAAATTGTTCATAAAGTGTATTAAGTAATTACCGTATTCCAATTTCCTCCAGTTTTCAGTGAATAGCAGATGAGCGACTATCTTTTGATGCAGACACAATACAGGCTCCACTTTAGAGTGTTTTGGTTTCAGGAATAACCCAATCCATTGCCTCACTAGACACCGAGGCCATGACTAGTGACCGGGACCTTTTGTTTTTGGATAATGGATAAACAGCTAAAAGATTATATAAATATATATTTATAAAATTAAAGACTTAAATCTGAACAAGATGCAAAGCAAAAAGACAAGAATTCAATTAAGAATGCATCTGGTGAAAGAATATTGGTTTAAAAAACATACGACATAAAAATGATAACAATGAAGACTATAAGGAATATGAGGGAGATAGGGTGAATCCTTTCTTTTTGACAATGGTCGGGCATTGTCTTGTTGGAAGACTAATGCTTTTCTGTTGGTAATCTCCAGCCGCAGTTCTTTGATATATTTTGGTTCAAATTAGCCAGTTGATAACAGAACACATCAGAATTAATGGTCTGGTTTTATGGGAGAAGGTCATATTAATGCCTTTATGATCCCACAAAGCACAGGTGTGTTGCCATGGATATTCATCTTTGGTTGCTTGGGGGATATTTCTGCAAACTCCAGGATCAGTTTTGCACAACACTAAGCATGCAATCCATTTTTCATCTCCAGTCACAAGTCGTTTCCAAAGAAGGGCATGCTTTCTTTCCATTTCAAAAGCATATCCCAAACGGAATACTAGTCCCAGCAAATCTTTTCTGAGAGTTTCAAGCACCCATATATTAAAGCAAAGAGTAAGATAGAAAGAGGGACAGAGAGAAGCGTACATGATATGTGATAGGGGGAACATAATAGTTATTACATGGTTAAAAAAGTTAGTTGAAGTTGATGATATAGAGACGTTAGCAATATAATTTTAGCAGAGTAGTGATGTTCTGATGGTGAGATTTGAGGCACAAAGAGACAGAGAGAGAGAGATGATGGTTGTGGTGGAGGAAATGGTAGAAATGGTGATGGATAGTGCATAGTTAAAAGTAATTTGTTTTTTAATTGAACTAAGTTTTTTCTATCACGTATTTGCAGAATCGTATGAATTTCCGTGTAAAAAGTACAAAATCACAATAATTTGATATTTCACCCCCCTTTTTTTACATGAACAAAATGACAGCTTCCAAATATTGTTTTCTAAATGGGTAAGAATGATCAAACTTTAAACCACAGTAACTTTAAAAAAAATTTTTATGTGGAAGAAGCAAATTAACTGATGGAATTCAGCGTGGAAAATTATAGGGATAACTCAAATACGGAAATTTTCCCTACACTCGAACATTTCAACACGTGGCCGTAAAACGGAAAAGGGTTGGTGATAATAACAATAATAGTGATGAAGCCGAATATTGAAGAAATCTCTTTCACAAAATACCAAATCTATAAAGTAGAGCCACGTGCATGTGTGGAATGCGTCCCCGCTTTTGGCACTATTTTATAAGTATTACTACGCTGTGTCTAAAGTTATATAGGTGTCGCTGCGCTGAATGTAGTCCAGTTCGTGTAACATGAAAAAGTAAATAAACACGTAAAAGAATAACAATGGCTTCATATTGGTTGTTTATCCCATTAGAACGAAATAACACATAACATGGTGGCAGCGGTGGGATAATTAATCGGAAACTGTGCCTTTACAACAAAACAGAAACACAACGAACCAGAAATTAACAAACAAAACATCGCTTCGTCTTCGGACACACATACACGAGGATCCAAAATGGCGACCTCCGTCGCCGTACAGATGAATCTACATCCGATCATGAACTGGGACTCCGATGATATCATGGAAGCGTTCAAGAAATTCAAAACTCAACTAGCTTTCGAAAGTTTCCTGAAAGGCACGACTGAAGATGAAAAGGTGAGCTACATGGACGGGAGAGAAGGGCCTAGACCTATTCAATAGCTGGGACATGTCAGAATCGGATTGCAATAACCCAGACACACTTTTAGAGAAATTTGAAAGGCACCTAGAGCCCAGATCGAACCATAGAATTCACAGATACGAATTCCAGGCCCTAAAACAAGACCCACAAGAAACGATTGACAATTTCCTGTCCAGACTGAAGAATGTTGCCGAAAAATGCAAATTCAAAGATAAGGACAAAAGAATTGTTGATCAATTAATATGGGGGTGTGCTCATAAAGAAGTTCAGAAATCCCTCATAGGTAAGGACGCTCTCCAGTTGATAGAAGCAGTAGACACTGCAAGAGCATTCGAAGCCACTACCAAACAAATGGCCTCACTTACCTTACAAACAAGCTCACTAGGCAGCAGTGTAGATATTGTATCTAGGCACAGGACGAAACATACCTGCAAACAAAGAACATGCCAGTACTGTGGTACAGAGCATGAGTTCGACAACCGGAAGAAATGTCCTGCGTTCGGTATACACTGCAAAGCATGTGGAAAACCTAACCACTGGGGGGAAATGTGTAGGTTGACAAAATCCCAGAAATACAAGCCCCAATTTTCAAAGAGAAGACAAAGAGATATACATGCACAACTACAGGAACAAAACACCTCAGAGGAGGAATTCTTGGCAGTCGGCACAATAAATGTGCATGAGATGGGGAATGACGACCAAGAAAAAATGAGGCATACACAACAATAAGAATACAAAAGAAGTCTGGCAAGAAACGAATAAATTGACTTAAGGCTGAAGATTGACACTGGAGCCCAGAGTGATATCTTGCCTGTCAACCTCCACAAAAAGATGTTCCCAGAACACATGACACAAGAGGATAAAGTCAAAGAAGGAATCCTCACACCAAGTGATGTAATCCTCACTGCGTACGGAGGTACCAGGATTCCACAACTGGGCAAAACAACAATCACAGGACACACGAAGGAAAAACAATCAATTCTTGGACTAATACCTGCAAAAAGCTAAATATTGTGTCAATCAATGGTGAAGTGAAGGCAACTCCGAGCAGGATTGACAGAGATATGCCTATCAAAGACCGACCACCAATCACAAACAAAGAGGAACTGATAAGCATGTACCCTGAATGCTTTGACGATACAGTCGGGTGCTTTGTGAAATGTCGATACCATATAACAGTCGACCCCAATATCAAACCAATTGTTCACCCACCTCGCCGCGTCCCTCTAGAACTAAAAGAGAAGCTGAAGACTGAGTTGGACAGAATGGAAAAAAAAGAAATAATCACCAAAGTGACACGACCAACAGACAGGGTGAATTCAATTGTAATCAAGGAAAAACCCAATGGTACCCTACGGATATGCCTCGACCCAAGGGACCTGAGCAAGACATTAAAAAGAGAGTACCATCCAATTCCAACCCTTGAAGAAATCACACCATCATTGGCTGGGTCCAGATTATTTCGCAAACTGGATGTCAGTAATGGGTACTGGAATGTAAAGATAGACAAAGAGTCATCCATTCTCACTACCTTCAACACACAATTTTGGCAGATATCGATTCAACCGACTCCCATTTGGATTGAAGGTGAGCCAAGATGTTTTCCAGCGCCAAATAGATGAAACCTACCAAGGCTGCAAGGGAGCAATTGGAATAGCAGATGACATCCAAGTGCATGGCAAGGATGAGACCACACATGACTTCAGTTTACATGAAGCTATGGAGAAAACCCGACAAGCAGGCATCAAACTCAATGCAAACAAATGTGTGATCAAAGCAAAGGAGTGCAACTTCTTTGGAATTATATACTCTGCAGAGGGAGTGAAACCAGACCCCGCTAAAGTGGAAGCCATCAGAGACATTAAAGAACCTAAAGACAAGAAGGAACTCTGGAGCTTCCTGGGACTCATTCACTACATGGGAGCCTTCATACTCAAGCTGGCTGATCACACTGCAAGTCTCCGAGAACTAAACAAAGATGACGTAGAGTTTGATTGGTTTGCTTCACACACACAGGATTTCGAAGCAATTGTAGTGACGTCATATTCCAGTGCGCGCACACGTAACGTCATTCTTCAAGTGCGTGTGCGAAACATCCTTCTTCTGTGCGCATGTGCGGGGTTGGAACCTTCTGGAAAGGCATAGGGAAGTTCCCTCATGCGCATGCGCTAGAGACTGAAGGGGACAGACTAGGACGTTTTCCTTAATATATATTTTAACTTGTATCGAACGTTTCTCACGTTGGCCAGAAGCTATTCCTATAGCAGACATTTCTGCTGAAACTGCTGCAAAAGCTTTCGTGTCTAATTGGATTTCTAGGTATGGTGTACCGTCCAGTTTAACAACAGATCGTGGTCGACAATTCGAAGCGGTTTTATTTCGTGAGTTATCACGAATCCTGGGGATACATCATATACGCACCACTAGTTACCATCCCGCTTCTAATGGGATGGTGGAGCGTTTCCACAGGCAACTTAAGGCCGCGTTGCTTGCCTCGCCGAATCCACAGTTGTGGACTGAATTTCTTCCTATCGTCCTGCTTGGATGTTGGACTGCGATTAAAGCAGACCTTGGTTTTTCTGCTGCCGAGCTCTTGTATGGTACCACACTGGCATTGCCTGGTACGATGTTGGTGCCAGATAAATCACAGTCTCTTAATTTAGAGTCTTATGTTGCTCGACTACGCAGATATTTTTCTGCACTTCCTCCTATGGGCCCTCGACACCAAAATCCTCCTTCTAATGTGCCATCAGATCTTGCTTCTTGGACGCATGTCTTTGTTCGTGATGATTCTGTCAAAGGACCTCTTGTTTCTCCTTATAAAGGACCTTTCCGTGTGATTTCCCGCACGCCGAAAGTATTCAAACTTGACATTAACGGTCGTTCGGAGACCGTCTCCGTAGATCGTCTTAAAAGGGCATATTTTGAGGTGTCCACATCTTTTGATGACCCCACTGCCACAAGCATCGTTGAGCCTTCACATGCGCCTTTGACAACACCAACAGCGGCAACACCCCCTTCGTCGTCGCAGCCCGCCTTGAACAAACCTTATGTTACGAGGTCAGGCAGAACTGTTCACTGGCCAAAGAAACTTTCAAAGACGATTTATATTTAACATTCTCAATTGACTTCCCAGTGACAGTTACGATACTAATTGAACTTTGTTCATTTGAGTATTTTTTCTTTTCCGTTGCTGCATGCTTGTTTATATTATGGATTTTTTTTTTGTTTTAATTAGTCATATTGTGTGCCATTTTGGTGATTTGGTATCCACCTTATATTCTGAAGCCACTACAAGGAATTTTGTTTCGTGCTTCCGCACTCGAGGGGGAGCCTTTATACTGACGTCATATTCCAGTGCGCGCACATGCAACGTCATTCTTCAGGTGCGTGTGCGGTACGTACTTCTTCAGGTGCGTGTGCGGTACGTACTTCTTCAGTGCGCATGTGCGGGGTTGGAACCTTCTGGAAAGGCATAAAGTTCCCTCATGCGCATGCACTAGAGACTGAAGGGGACAGACTAGGGCGTTTTCCTTAATAGCGCCGAGACGACTTGCTCTGTTGCTGTTGAATACCTGTTCTATTGCTGCTGAATTGTTGTAACAAGCTTACAAACGTCAAAATTCAGTTTTGCTATTTCTCACCAAGTGGATACCAAGATACCAACGAATTTCTGTTGTAAATAAGAAAATAAAGAGATATATATATTTTTTAAGGTTGTGTTCTTGTTCATGACTGGAAGTTTCTGGAATCTAAAGAAAGGAAATTGTGTTGCACCCAAGTTGCACCCCAAAAGTGTAAAGAAGCAACCAGTTCCCTTTACAAAATCAAAAAGCTCATCAGTAAAGTGACAACTCTGCAATACTATGACAGACGCAAACCAGTAACACTCCAAGTCGATGCTTCTATGAGAGGAGTTGGCCCAGCACTGATACAGGAAGGTAAACCCATTGCATATGCCTCGAAAGCTCTCTCACCCACGGAGACAAGGTATGCAAATATTGAAAGGGAACTCCTGGCAGTAGTATATGGATGTGAAAAGTTCCATACATACCTGTATGACAGACATTTCAATATTGAAACAGACCATCGCCCGCTAGAACAAATACATAGAAAAAAACCTGACAAAAGCACCAGCCAGACTGCAAAGATTACTGTTAAGGCTTCAAACATACGACTATGATATCAGGTACAAGCCAGGAAAAGACCTGATATTGGCGGATGTTCTTTCCAGACTATCCTCACATGATAAACAGGAGATGGAAGGACAAAGGTTAAAGGTCCACCACATTATAAATGTAACAATCACCCATCAGCAGACAACGAGTACAACACCTGCTGCATCAGTGACAACACCCACAGAATCATCATCCCAATGGGCACCAACCACCCATCAGCAGCCCAACAACACACTTCAGATACCGGTGCTAAGCACAAGATCACCAGATGTAGAAAGAACATCCTGCCACCGGTTCGATACCGTTAAAGAAATAATATTTTCTCTTTTTGTTCATGATAAAGTTTTTTCAAAAAAAAAATTAAATTAAAAGATAAATAACTAATTCTGCTCGATTACAAAGCAGAGGCAGAATAATCTCACGGTTTCTGCTGCAGGATGGCCACCTCTCGCTGACAATCCATTAGAGTAAGGGAGACTACTATATTTGTCTTCATTGCCAAAAGACCCCTTTTTTTTCAAGAAGAAAAGATGTTACACATTTATATATATGCGTGGGCGTGCGTGTGTGGAATACGTCCCCGCTTTTGGCACTATTTTATATTTGTATTACTACGCTGTGTCTAAAGTTATAAGTGTCGCTGCGCTGAGTGTAGTCCACTTCTTGTAACATGAAAAACTAAATAAACACGTAAAAGAATAACTATGCTTCGTATTGAGTTGTCTATCCCATTAGAAGGAAACTACACATAACAGTGATGAAGCCGAGTATTGAAGAAATCTCTTTCACAAAATCCAAAATCTACCAAAGTAGAGCCGCAGTTCTTTAAAGACTGGAGTTAACTCCCGTTGTTCATTGCCAAAACTCTTCCTCATTAATTGTATTTCTTGTTCTTGTTTCTCACGCACCTTGATTGTTTGATCAGTTCCACTTGACAACTGATATTTAAGAGAAAATCCAATCAAATATATACAAATGATTGGTAATTAACTGTCTAAACAAATAGATACAGCATTTACGATTATGTGGACCTGAAAAATATTAATTAACGTTTGTTGTAGAAACCTAGAAATTCTCTTGAAGCTGTCGTTGTCCACTCTGACTCCAGTTCTCACATCTTCCTCCTTCACTCTTTCTCTCCATATCTATTACTATGTAAGTATTTATTTAAACATTTCTATTATATATGTGTCGTATTATGTACATTTATTTGTTTCGATGTGTTGAGAAAGTTAAAAGAAAAAAAATCTCACAAAACGAAATTATACGAAAGGCTGTAATTTAATACTTTCATTGTGTTGTCGTTTTCTTTTAGACATTTCATTGCACTTTTGGTTATTTTCTAAATTATTTGTAAAAACGTCGGATCAATCCCTTGTTTAGATAACATTTATCTTTCTTTCTAACGTGTAAATTCGACGATTTCGTTAAATGCGGGAAAATTACGACGTAATTAGTAAGAAATGGGGAATGTACAAAAATGTGAGTGTGCACTTGAAATACTGAAACGAAAAGCAAATATCGTATCGAGAGGAAATGAAACGGCTTTTATTTGAAACGTAGGAAGTCTTTATTTCTGGTGGTTCTTCTGCATCATTAAAAGTTAGAATTAATATGGTTTTCTAATTTATTTAATTTTGTGTGTGTGTGGAGTGCTGCTTTAAGCACCTAATATAATCCCTCGTCACATATTTTTATTTCGGGGAATTTTCAGAAATTTTTGCGCACGAGAATTCGTTCGGTCATGCAACCAAAAAAATTAAAAAATCAACTGTGATTTATGAGCTATTTAGCTGTTATTTTTCGCACATCTAACGACCAGTATGGTAATAATTCTCTGCTTAAGTTCCTCTGGGCTTGCAGGAAGAGGAGAGACATAGACTAGGCCCTCCTTGAGAAAGAAACGGAAAAGGTGTCAGCTCAGGTGAACGTGGCAGCCATTTCAACAGCACATTGCCTTCTTCAGGACGCGCCAAACTCTTTGGAGGAATCTGGCTTTCATTCTCCACATCAACCAATAATTTTTCCTACATTAAAATTTCCCCACTAAGGATTTTGATGCTGTTAGTGAGACATCAATATTATTTACTGACATTTATTCATCTTTTATGCTCACCAAAATATTAACGTTGAGCTAACCGTATATATATCATCATCATCATCATTTAGCCTCCGCTTTCCATGCTAGCATGGGTTGGACGGTTCAACTGGGGTCTGTGAAGCCAGAAGGCTGCATCAGGCCCAGTCTGATCTGGCAGTGTTCTACGGCTGAATGCCCTTCCTGACGCCAACCACTCCGTGAGAGTAGTGGGTCCTTTTTACGTGCCACTGGCACGGGTCCAGGCTAGGCTGCCAACGGCCACGAACGGATGGAGCTATTACGTGCCACCGCACGGCGGCCCAAGCAGGGCTGGCAACGGCCACGAACGGATGGTCCCTTACGTTCCACCGGCACGAAGGCCAGTCGGGGCGGCACTGGCAACGGCCACGCGGATGGTGCTTTTACGTGCCACCGGCACGGAGGCCAGTCGAGGCGGCGCTGGCTACGGCCACAATCGGATGGTTTGCTTACTTGTCATCAGCACTGGTATTACAGCTGCAATTTCCATTGATGTTGATCGACTTCGATTTGGTTCTGCTTTCTGATCTGATTTGATTTGGTTTGATTTTTGATTTCACTTGCCTCAACGGGTCTTCACAAGTGGAGTTTTGTGTCCCAAGAAGGAAAGGTATGTATAAGTCGACTGGCTACATACCAGGAAGAGGCCACGGGTTATGGTCTCACTAGTCTTACCGGGTCTTCTCACACACAGCATACTTCCATTGGTCTAGTCTCTAGTTATTTCCTTGGTGAGACCTAAGTTCGAAGGTCGTGCTTCACCACCTCGTCCCAGGTTTTCCTGGGTCTACCTCTTCCACAGTTCCCTCAACTGCTAGGGTGTGGCACTTTTGCACACAACTATCTTCAGCCATTCTCGTCACATGACCATACCAGCGCAACGTCTTTCTTGCACACCACAACTGATGCTTCTTTGGTCCACTTTTCTCTCAAGGTACTTCCACTCTGTCGATTATGAACACTGACATTACATATCCATCGGAGCATACTGGCTTCATTTCTAGTGAGCTTACAATATCCTCAGCAGTCACAGCCCATGTTTCATTACCATGTAGCATGGCTGTACATACACATGCATCATACAGTCTGCCTTTTACTCTGAGTGAGAGGCCTTTTGTCACCAGCAGGGGTAAGAGCTCTCTAAACTTTGCCCAGGCTATTCTTACTCTAGCAGTTACACTTTCAGCACACCCACCCCCGCTACTGACTTGGTCACCTAGGTAGCGGAAGCTATCAACTACTTCTAGTTTTTCTCCCTGGAACATGGTAGAAGTTGGTCTCTGCACATTTTCAGTGTTTATTACTCCTGAGCATCTGCCACAGACAAAAACTATTTTCCTAGTTAGCCTTCCTTTGACATTGCTGCACTTCTTATGTGTCCATAGCTTACACTTGGTGCACCTTATAGAGTTTCTACCTACACTTTTTTACACATCAGAGCAGGCCATCTACCTGAGGCGTCTGTGATTGGTCTATCTTCCTACTTATTAGGACTTTGGTTTTGGCTAGGTTGATTCTAAGGCCCTTCGATTCTAAAACCTTGCTTCCACACCTGAAACTTCTCCTCCAGTTCTGATAGTGACTCAGCAATTAGAGCAAGGTCATCAGCATAGAGGAGCTCCCAGGGGCATCCTGTCTTGAATTCCTCGTTATTGCCTGGAGGACTATGATAAATAGGAGGGGACTGAGGACTGAACCTTGTGGAACCCAACCTCTACCCGGAGTTCTTCACTGTACTCGTTGCCACCCTCACCTCGCTAGCAGCGTCTCTGTACATGGCTCGCACAGCTCTCACTAACCATTCATCTATCCTAGTTTCCTCATTGACCACCAGATAAGGGATCGGGGGACCTGTCAAAGGCTTCTCATGTCAACAAAGCCAGGTACAGGGGCTTATCTTTGGCTAGGTATTTCTCCTGCAGCTGTCTTACCAGGAATATAGCATCAGTAGTACTTTTCCATGGCACAAACCCAAACTGCATCTCATCTAAGCTCCCTCTCTCTAATTAGTTGGGCTATAACCTCTCCGTAAACCTTCATTACCGATCCAGCAGCTTGATACCCCTAAGTTATTTGTATCTAGGG
>NW_021826247.1:32500-47529 GCF_006345805.1 Octopus sinensis | reverse complement strand
ACCTGTATTATTCCAACGGACCTTTTGTCGGCCCCACCACTACATTTCAAAACGTACATTGATAAACATTTTACCATGGGCTCTTAAGCAGCGTCCTCGTTCGAATTGCTTTGCTGCGCCTCTGTTTTGTTTGTTCTGTCACGTAATTCCTGCTTTTCCTGAAGAGAAAGCTGCAATATGGTAACCTTATTTAATCAGAATTTGGAAAATTGTGACTTTTGAAACATGTGTAGAATGTAATAAAAGGATCTGTACAATCTTCGTTCAACTCCATTTTTCCATTCACTAATTATATATATATATATATATATATATATATATATATATAAAGAGCGAGAGAGAGAGTGAGTGGAGGTAAGTATAGACGGATCAATTCTTGCAACATGTGTGTTTATGTGAATATATATATATACGGGTATATATATATATATATGTGTGTGTGTGTTTGTGTGTGTGTGTGTTTATGAACATTATATATGTGTATAGATACATATAGAGACTATTCTTTTATTGTTTTAATTGTTTCAGATATTTGAAGAACATACGAAATTTGGCATATATAGATCAATTTATTCAAAGATACTCAAATTCATATAATGAAATTCTTGCCCAACAGCCGTTTCCATATTCAATTATTTCAGTTACAGAAATTAAATTGAATTAATCTAATTTAAATTTTCATATTGAAACTGGATAATTAGGTATTTCATCCGGAGGGGAGATTGTTCCAAAAGGAGGTTACATTTCAACGTGTTGATTGACCTACGATAGACACAGATGTCTAGGGTTGTTTTTTTTTAAAACTTACTTACATATATAGGCGTAGTAGTGGCTGTGTGGTAAGTAGCTTGCTTACCAACCACATGGTTCCGGGTTCAGTCCCACTGCGTGGCATCTTGGGAAAGTGTCTTCTACTATAGCCTCGGGCCAACCAAACCTTTGTGAGTGGATTTGGTAGACGAAACTGAAAGAAGCCCGTCGTATATATATATATATATATATATATATATATATATATATATATATGTATGTATGTATGTGTGTGTATAAGTTTGTCTGTCTGTGTTTGTGCCCCCAACATCGCTTGACAACAGATTCTGGTGTGTTTGCGTCCCCGTAACTTAGCGGTTCGGCAAAAGAGACCGAAAGAAAAAGTACTAGACTTACAAAGAATAAATCCTGGGGTCGATTTGCTCGAATAAAGGCGGTGCTCCTGCATGGCCGCAGTGAAATAACCGAAACAAGTAAAAGAGTAAAAGAGTATATATACACACATATACAAATATGCTTGATATATTTGTGCGCGTGCATTTGTAATACGTGATAGATTTTATTGCTAGTGGTCTGGTAGTTAGGGACAGATAGATGTTATAGGGATAGAGAGATACAGACAGATAGACAGAGACTTAAAGCGAGTGAGGGAGAAGGATGGATAGATAGAATGAGGGAGAGAGTGTTAACATTCATCAAGTATTTGTACAAGTAGTGGAGGCGCAATGGCCCAGTGGTTAGGGCAGCGGACTCGCGGTCATAGGATCGCGGTTTCGATTCCCAGACCGAGCGTTGTGAGTGTTTATTGAGCAAAACACCTAAAGCTCCACGAGGCTCCGGCAGGGGATAGTGGTGATCCCTGCGTAACTCTTTCACCACAACTTTCTCTTACTCTTACTTCCTGTTTCTGTTGTACCTGTATTTCAAAGGGCCGGCCTTGTCACTCTCTGTGTCACGCTGAATATCCCCGAGAACTACGTTGAGGGTACACGTGTCTGTGGAGTGCTCAGCCACTTACACGTTAATTTCACGAGCAGGCTGTTCCGTTGATTCGGATCAACGGGAACCCTCATCGTCGTAACCGACGGAGTGCTTCCAATTTGTACAAGTGTTTGTTAAAAACACTGAAGACAACAAAGAAAAACATGGCGTATTAAAATTTCTTGTTAATTACCATATAATAGCATTGCATCAGCAGTAGCTCTGCATAATTCTACGCTCAATATAAATTTTGCAAACAAAAGCAAAACCTAGAAATTAATAAATGCTACTTATATATAATTTATATTAAAACTAACTACACTAAAGTTGTAATTACTATTAAGACAATATGTTTGGACTCAAATTTAGTTTGATAAATTATTATAAGTATTTCAACGATATATTCATGAGAATTTTGCTTAATTGAATTTATTGTAAAATACAATTACGTTGCAACATCCATATGTGTGTGTGGGGGTTAGTGGGTGTGGGTGTATGTATGTGTGTGTATTTGTGTGTGTGTACATATATGTGAACATATGTCTTTTACGCTAAATCTTCCTGTGTGTGTCTATATAATGCTCATCCACTTGTACGCTAGTTTGACAAGCATATCTCTCTCTCTATATATATATATATATATGTATGCATGTATGCATGGATGGATGGATGTATGTATGCATATATATATATACGTACATATATATATATATATATATATATGTGTGTATGTGTGTGTGTGTGTGTGTGTGTGTGTGTGTGTGTGTGTGTGTGTGTGGAGGCGCAATGGCCTAGTGGTTAGGGCAGCGGATTCGCGGTCGTAGGATCGCGGTTTTCGATTCCCAGACCGGGCATTGGGTGTGTTTATTGAGCGAAAACACCTTAAAGATCCACGAGGCTCCGGCAGGGGATGGTGGTGATCCCTGCTGTACTCTTTCACCACTCTTTCTCCCACTGTTTCTTCTGTTGGCCTGCTCGCTTAGCCAGCGGGGTGGCGTCATTCGAAGGCTAAAACAATGCGAACGCATTGTGACCAGCGATGTGTAACTACATCTGATGGACTGGTCGGTCACGTGTAATATATATATATATATATATACACACTCTTTTACAATTTTACTCTTCTACTTGTTTCAGTCATTTGATTGCGGGCATGCTGGATCATTGCCTTTAGTCGAGCACATCGACCCCAGGACTTATTCTATCTTTTTTGCCGAACCACTAATGTACGGTTGTCAAGTAATGTTGGGGGGACAAACACAGACACCCAAACACACACACACACACACACACACACATATATATATATATATATATGTATATATATATATATATTTATATATATATTTATTCCCACGCGGTGGGAATAAACCCAGAATGCGTGTGTACGTGTGTGCACATGTCTGTCTGTCTGTGTTTCTGTGCGTTGCCTACTTGCTAAGGGTGTAACACTCAGGACCGTTAGTTTCCAGTTTCGATTCCTGCACCGGCTGATTCTTTCTGTTCCTGTGCGAAATACTTCATTTCATGTGGCTCCAATCGAAACATTACGGGAACTTAAACACTCCGATACTAGTGAGAGGGGGACAAACACACACACATACACACATATGTATATATGACGGGCTTCTTTCAGTTTCCTTCTACCTAATCCACGCACAAGATTTTGATCGGCCCGAGGCTCAATTAAAAGAAACTTACCAAGACACCACGCGGTAGGATTGAACCCAGAACTATGTGGTTGGGAAGCATGTTTCTTACCACACAACCATGACTACTCCTAAATATAAAACTACGATCTACGGTTCAACACTTTATTCACTTCAGCTGTAGGTCTTCCCGTACCGCTGTTGAAGCTTTCTTCACTGGATTCAGTTGATCTAGAAACGTCTGCCACTAAATCATCTTCGGTCTTTTACGCCTGCCGAAAATTGATACTCAAGACATGGCTACTTTCGATTTACGTTAATCGTTATCACACGGCAATTTATTCAATCTTCAATTTCGTTTTGATAAAGGGATTTTCACACCGACATTTTGAAATTAGATTTTAAATTTTATACTTACTTTCCTTTTTTCTTTTATTTTCATTTCTTTTATTCATTTACAGGACTTCTAAAACAATTTTAACTCTATTTTCATTTAAACTACCTTACTCAAATACAGAAGGTGTATCATTAACTGCCAATACACGTCTGGGCAAAGCATTTTGGATACAGTAGCAAAGTACCGGCAACTACAAATTACCATAACCGTGGTTATATCGAGTGATCAGAGTGACATCAGAGTTTAATTATAAAGCCTAGATTCTTATGGAGCAAATGCTATTATTATGGAATAAGTAACAAGTTAACTGAATCTACAAGAAAAGCACTCAAACCGTAGACATCAGATTTCAGCTTTTTAATACAACACCATACACGTGCGTATATTTGTGTATATATATAAGTATGTGTAAAATTTTTACATTTATATATATGTATGTGCGTATGTATATATATATGTGTATGTATATTTATCTATATGTATGTGTGTGTGTGTGCGTGTGTACTCAAACACACATATACGCGCGCACACACACACATGTATGTATATAAATATATAGACGAATATATATATAGATGTGTGGTAAGTAGCTTGCTTCCCAACTACATGACTCCAGGTTCAGTCTCACTGCGTGTCAACATGGGCAAGTGTCTTCTACCATAGCGTCGGTCCGACCAAAATCCCAGTGAGTGGATTTGGCAGACGGAAACTGAAAGAAGCCCGTCGTACATATATATATATATATATATATATATATATATATATATATATGGTGGTAGCAGTAGCTGTGGTAACAGAACTTTAAACACTAAATAATGACTTTTCTCTTGATATTCTGCTATCATCATCATGAGAACATTTAGTATTGTTGTTTTAGTGGTAGTTATTATTACTATTACTATTATTATTATTATTATTATTATTATTATTATTATTGTTATTATTATTATTATTATTATTATTATTATTATTGTTATCATTCTAATTATTATTATTATTATTATTATTATCATTGTTATTATTATTATTATTATCATTATTATTGTTGTTATTATTATTGTTATCATTATTATTATTAATATTATTATTATTATTATTATTAGTATTATTGTTATTATTATTGTTATCATTAATATTATTATCATTATTGTTATTATTATTATTATTATCATCATCATTATCTTCATTTTGTGTATTAGTATTTTGTCTCTATAAACAACATGTCATATTTTAGTTTTTTTTTCTTTCCTTTAAAAAAACAACATTCTATATCTTTGCAAGAAAAAACAACACAATTTATTCCACACTGTGATTACATTTTACTTCACACAACCATTCGCTCTGAGATAATTTATTTGTTTATTATGTAAATAAAACAAAATAAAACAATAGAAAAAACAACAACAACATAATTATTTAAAACATTAATAGCAACAGTAAAAATGTCACTATTCATTTATAATTTTCCATTTTGGAAAAATTATATAAAAATAGGAAAAAAATATAATTGCGAAAAAATGAATACCCATTTCACGGCTTACAACGTTTCAAAGCGTATCTAAAGATATCGTCAGACAATCTCTCTCTAGACGCAAACTAATTTTACACATGATGTCTTATACTCATTAACTCTTATGTTAAAACAAATTTCTACTAATGAACCTATTTTTGCGATTGCTTGGTAATTACAATTAAATATTGATCAATAATTAAAATTAAACAACGAATACTGTAAACGTTTTCACTCAAAGTTTTATGTGAAATATGGCTGCATGGTTAGGCTTTCAAACTTCATGGTTTCGCTATGTAAAATGTTTATATTATTCAGACTTGCATCCTCATCTCCATTGTTGCTTTCACTACGTTTCGGCTCTTTTACGTTCATATTTTTTAGGCGTCTTGTGGTTCACTTTAGTACCTTGGAGTACGGGATTCAAGCCTCTTCTCTTTATCTCCTCAAAGACATACAGCATCTCGAAAGAGTCCAGAAGCTGGATACCCGCATGGTTCTTGGTCTCAAGCATTTGTCTTATGAAGAAAGGCTGAAGACGCTCGACCTTTATTCTCTTGAAAAACGCCGCCGCCGTGGTGATCTCATTCTCGCTCAGAACATCATAAGCGGAAAGGGTAACCTCTCGAAAGAGCTGTTCTTCACTCCTGCTCCAGAGCGGCGGCTGCGGTGTCACTCTGAAAAGCTCTATCAATGACGATTTCATCTCAATCGAAGGAAAGGGGCTTTCTCCGTCCGGGTTGCGGATCCGTGGAATAAGCTGCCGGACGAGATAGTGAAGATGCCGACGACCGCTCGGTTCAAAGACTCTCTTGACCAGAAATGGCCTGAACTCTTTGCATGAACACCCTCCCTGTACATAACTCCATGTCCCCCTACATGGCCTTGCTTTTTGCTTTTTGAGCCAAAAAATCAACTTAACATAACTTGCCTTCATCATGCCACAGTCGAACCAATTCTACTATATGGCTCAGAAACCTGGACGTTATCAAAGAAGCTTGAGAGGCGGTTGGATGGAACTTACACTCGCCTCCTTATGAGAGCTCAAAATCTCTCGTGGAAGCGTCATCCAACCAAAGTACGAATATATGGGAAACTACCACCTGTGTCATCTCTTGTGAAAGGTAGAAGAGTCCAGTTTGCTGGACATTGCTGTAGAGCTGAAAACGAGGTAATTTCTACTCTTCTCCTCTGGAAGCCATCTGCTCGCAATACCAGAGGGCGCGCACTGTCCTACCCCGATGTAATCCCCAGGGATACAGGCATCCAGCAACAGGACCTCCGTAATGCCATGATAGACCGTGAAGTCTGGCGTAGCATGGTAAATTTCATTGTCTCGACCACGGTCGAACAATGATGATGATTACCTTGCCTGGAATACATCTTAGAATCTAGGTGACAGCACTGCATTGAAAAGTCGGCAGGAAGACGACACAACACTTCAATGAGGATTTGTAAATTTTGAAGTAATTACTTCACTGCCCACGGACATACTGTGGGGGGTAAGCACTGGTTAATGTGGTGAATTGAACAAGAGATTTTGAATTGAATCCCAACCACGGTACTAGATTGTATCTCAAACACACCTAAATGAGGCTGCAGCTTACAGCAGTCGAAACGTAGTGAACGCAACAATGAGGATGGGGACAATTGTTATGTCTTCGGTGTTTGAATATCTTATCGCCAATAATGTTATTCTTCGTTGGAATATGCATAAGAGTGTAGAAATATTAGTACCCAAAGAAATATTTGAATAAGGTTATCTAGACTAACCTTTCGCATGATTAAGATGTTCGCACAGAATGCACAGTGTACTATGCCAAAAGTAGGTACGATATTAAACTAGCACAGTAATCTTATTTCTTTACTACCCACAGAGGGCTAAACACAGAGGGGACAAACAAGGACATACAAACGGATTAAGTCGATTATATCGACCCCAGTGTGTAACTGGTACTTTATTTACCGACCCCGAAAGGATGAAAGGTAAAGTCGACCTCGGCGGAATTTGAACTCAGAACGTAACGGCAGACGTAATACATATTTCTTTACTACCTACAAGGGGCTAAACACAGAGGGGACAAACAAGGACAGACAAAGGGATTAAGTCGATTCTATCGACCCCAGTGCGTAACTGGTACTTAATTTATCGATCCTGAAAGGATGAAAGGCAAAGTCCACCACGGCGGAATTTGAACTCAGAACGTAGCGGCAGACGTAATACCTATAACTTTACTACCCACAAGGGGCTAAACACAGAGGGGACAAACAAGGACAGACAAACGGATTAAGTCGATTATATCGACCCAAGTGTGTAACTGGTACTTAATTTACCGACCCCGAAAGGATGAAAGGCAAAGTCGACCGCGGCGGAATTTGAACTCAGAACGTAGCGGCAGACGAAATACCTATTTCTTTGTTACCCACAATGGGCTAAACACAGAGAGGACAAACAAGGACAGATACACGGATTAAGTCGATTATATCGACCCCAGTGTGTAACTGGTACTTAATTTACCGACCCCGAAAGGATGAAAGGCGAAGTCGACCTCGGCGAATCTGAACTCAGAACGTAGCGGCAGACGAAATACCTATTTCTTTGTTACCCACAAGGGGCTAAACACAGAGGGGACAAACAAGGACAGACAAACGGATTAAGTCGATTATATCGACCCCAGTGTGTAACTGGTACTTAATTTACCGACCCCGAAAGGATGAAAGGCGAAGTCGACCTCGGCGGAATCTGAACTCAGAACGTAGCGGCAGACGAAATACCTATTTCTTTGTTACCCACAAGGGGCTAAACACAGAGGGGACAAACAAGGACAGACAAACGGATTAAGTCGATTATATTGACCCCAGTGTGTAACTGGTACTTAATTTATCGACCCCGAAAGGATGAAAGGCAAAGTCGACCTCGGCAGAATTTGAACTCAGAACGTAACCGCAGACGAAATACGGCTACGCCAGCTCGCCGCCTTGAAATACCTAATTCTTTACACAGCAATCTAATACGAACGATCAGCGCCGTCAACTGTCCGCTGTCGACTGCCGACAGTTCACAGTTTCTGTATTCTACTGAAATGCGTCAGTCCCACTTTCTGTCATATGAGTGTGGTCAGCATCCTTCCACAACAACACCAGACTAATGAATGAAAATATTATACACAATGTAAATTCATCCACTGAGAAATATAGAATTCTAAATCTCATGATTGCAGATTTAGATAATTGGCTTCCATTGCACGGAAGCTTAAGTGTCTTCTGCTCGAACAACTGCCCCACGAATGCATGGTGAGTGAACATGATAGAGGAAACTGAACAGCTGTGCGTTATCTTTTTTTAATAGTTTCAGTCATTGGACAACGACCCAATTAATTGTTTCTGTCGAAAACATCAACCCAAGTTTTTATCAGGATTTCCTAAAGTCTGTTTAAATTTCTCTTTTGCTGAAATGCTATGTCAGGAGCACGTAGATAGACGGGAATACAGATTGGGAAACAGACAAATAAATTGTTCGATAGATAATGAATGTATGATTCGGAGAAATATCTATATATAAAAAGAACCAGGTACACTAATATGCATATGTGCGTCTATCTATTCATCTATGTATCTATCTTCCTATCTATCTCTCTATTTTTCTATCTATGATTTTATCTATATAGAGGACGGTCAATTAACTATGATTTTGTTCAACATATTACCCTTCCACAATTACACACGTTTTGTAGTGGCCCTTCAGTTTTTCTAAACTCTGTAAACGAAATCGGAAGTTTGGGCATCGAGCTAAGCCTTTTGCGATACCTTCAAATCCAGAAACCTTTCACAACCCCATATATATATATATATATATATATATATATATATATATATATATATATATTTGGAGGGATATATTTAATAAATATCCTAGAAACAGCTGTAAAACCTCCTATCTATAAATGCTCTAATATCTACACAATGTTGGGTTTTTTATCTTATTACGCAAAAATTTCTAATATATATATATATATAATATGTGACAATTATTCGCTTGCCATAGTAAAACTCCGAGTTTCGAATGTCGGGGCGGGAATCTGCTCCGGCATCTCATCAGTTATGAATACAAACAAAATTACGTTTGTCTTAATAAATGAGAGAATTTCTCAAGCCAGAAATCTATTGCCTCTTGGTGTAGAATTGTGGTATAGGGCTTTGCCACACCAAAGGTACAAGTATGTTAACATTGCTTATGAATTTTGGGAGGTGGTTTAACAGGTACAGGTCGTCGCTTACAAGACTTGCTATGTGTTTTAAAATAAGTTTCAGTAATAAATCTTAAATGTTGCTGAGTCTGTGTGTTCGAGCCCACGGCTCGCTATGATTGGTCCCAATTTACGATCTGTGGGTTATTGTAGGTTTATGGCACATGAAGTTGGCTCTTTTAACGTATTCTTAATAGTTTCATCCTCATGGACTTTTGGGAGACCGTATATATATATATAGTTAATTCAAACATGAAAACACAAAGAGAAACTACAACAACACGAGGACGTGGAACAAGTATAGTGTTATTGGACGCTCAAGAAAGGAAAGAAAGAAGGAGAATTTAACGTTTCGAGCGGAACTCTTCGTCAGAAACATAGGAAAAGCAAAGATTCAAGTTAGGGAAGACGGAGGAAAAAAATCGCCAGCGATACGCACGCGGTCACATTTTGAATATATATATGTATGTATATATATATATATTATATATATATATATATATATATATATATATATATTATATATATATATATATATATATACATATATACATATATACATATATACACACACACTTCTACATATATGTTCTGTGTGACTGTATGCCTATGCTTGTATATGTGTGTGTGTGTGTGGATCTCTGCATGTATATATATTCATACATGCATTTAGAAAACTAGATAGGTAGACAGACAGACAGACAGACAGACAGACAGACAGACAGACAGACAGATAGATAGATAGATAGATAGATAGATAGATAGATAGATATAGATAGATAGATAGATAGATAGATAGATAGATAGATAGATAGATAGATAGATAGATAGATAGATAATAGATAGATAGATAAAGATAGATAGATAGATAGATAGATAGATAGATATAGATAGATAGACTGCGAGTGAAAGAGAGAAATGGAAAATTGAAGATCAATTTTGCCAGTGAAGTATTACGTGGCAGCGATGCAATAACAACCATAACATCACCCGTAACTGCATTATCAGCGAGGACAATCAAATCACTACTACACGGTATTCTTAAATAAATCTGCAAGAACTACAACAACAACAACAACTACTACTACTACTACTACTACTACTACTACTACTACTACTACTACTACTACTACTACTACTACTACTACTACTACTTCTACTACTACTACTTCTATTACTACTGGCATTATTACAGTCCGTAAAAGCATTGCTGTTTTCTATTACGCAATACACAATAGACTTCAAGTCATAGGTGTATACAAATACATTTTCATGTTTTACAGAACAAGTCATCTGGACGAATTTCTGTTTAATAAGGATGGACAAATCATTTTTTTTAGTTATTGGGATTTCATCAGCATTCTATAACTTGAATATATATACCGATGGTTTTTTCTCAATATCTAACTATACATCATACAATATGTATTTCTACATAAATAATGTGCTGAGGTTCCTTACAATTGTTTCAGACGTGTTTTTTATTGATCAACAAATGAATTGTATTTCTGTTATTTCTTTTACTTGTTTCAGTCATTTTACTGCGGCAATGCTGGAGCACCGCCGTGAAGGGCTTTAGTCGAAACAGGACATAGACTACACATGCGGTTGCACCTTAGGATTACAAGGGAGCCACTGTCTCTTGTTCACCAGCTACTTTGTGGCAATCCCCTGTTCTTGGACTGCAAACGCATATCCTTCAAAGTGTGAAGTTACCTAGCGGTCTTTTGTGCAAGGGAGGCTGCGCTTCGTGTCAATTCTACTGTCTTCTTCAAGCTTCCGGGCAACATACACATTCATAGTCTTCTATTAAAAAATTTTTTTTTGTATCCAGCTCTTCTCCGAGGTAAGAGAGCCCAGCTGTTTTAGGGCTGTATAGATGATAAGGAAGAGAATGCTTCTTGAGGAGTTCACAGCCAACTCGTATAACCTTACCCACCTCTATTTTCAGCACGGCATTTATGTATTTATTTTTGCCCCTGTTGTTCAGCATGTACTGCTTGAGTGATACCATACGGCATTCGAAGGCCTGTCTGCTGTGATCTAAGGCCGCTACCACTTTAATTTCTTCTTAGGTAGAGCCTGTCAACATCACTTTTACTCTGGAAGTTCCCATTTATCAGGATGTTGCGAGTTTTGATATCTATGGAGTGGATTTCCTCTACAGACCAATCAAGTATCCCAAATTTTGAGATCAGCACTGTACTGAAGATGCATTGTGGGATATTGTTTTGTTGTAAGAGGAAAGTTACAATTACCATATTTTCCTAAGACTGATGTAATATTCTCAGGTAACTCTATCTTTATTCACAGTGCCTTCATATGATACACTTTTGTCTATGCCTAGGTACCTGTAACATTCTTTGTGTGGAATAGGGGAGACAGAGAGACTGTTGATGCACACATTTTGCGTTTGGGAGACTGATGTTTCCTCGTTCTATAAACAAATATGAACATTTGTGGAGGTGCGTGGCTTAATGCTTAGGGTATTCGCCTCACGATTGTAAGTTCAACTCGATCGCGTGTTCAATCAACCGGCCGCATGACTCGGCGCACTCGTGCACGATACCGAGAACTCTTGAAAGTAAAATCACCGCTTCGTGCCTCGTCGATAACACACGGACACACACACTCGTGGTCTTCGTCGTACTCAGACTTACTCCCCGGCAATCAACCGGCCGCATAACTCGGCGCACTCGTGCACGATACCGAGAACTCTTGAAAGTAAAATTGCCGCTTCGTGCCTCGTCGATAACACACGGACACACACACTCTTTTAAGCAAGACATTTCTAAAGTCGGTGCCCCAGCATGGCCGCAGCTCGTGAGCTGAAGCTAGAGGAAGCTGAATGAATTTCTTTTGGCCAAATTCCATGGCTATCTCAGCTGAAAATCTTATGAAATCCAGTTGGTTTTTTTTGGCATTGTTAACATTTTTAGAATAAATTTTTAGGTCCTCTACAAAGAAATTATGTATGTGTGTATGCATGTATGTATGTATGTATGTATGTATGTATGCATGTATGTATGTATGTATGTATGTATGCATGTATGTATGTATGTATGTATGTATGTATGTATGTATGTATGTATGTGTGTGTGTGTGTATGTACGCATGTATCTATGTATGTGTATATGTATATATATAACAAATCCTGAAGTTTGAAAAAAGTTTTGGTATTAAGTATTCATCATTACACATGTTTCAAATACTAATAGGCATCAAATAACAAAGTTATTCATCTTGAATAAACACCTCAGAAATTTCCTGTCAGAAAATGTCTAAGCAAAGCAGAGAAGCAAATAATACAAAATTTATATCTGGTTAAAGCATTTATATAGACATAGTAGTCAGGAGATACATAGATAGCAGACGTGCTTCAAGAGAACATACCTTGAATGATATGTATATATGTAGATATGTCTGTGTGTTTTGGGCATACACATACATTCATACTTACATACATATATACATACATGCGTACATATATATATATGTGGAAATACGGCATATTCTCAGCTGTAGTCGGCGACATAGGAAAAAATATACAACATATGATACAACCAAACACTATCTCTGGATATGCTTGAGAGAATATATACGACACATACTTACACACAAACACATACACACACACTCCCACACATACATAGATAAATACATACATACAGATATACATACGTACGCACTAAGCCATTGAGCCTTCACCATACATAGATGTATAAATATATGCGTACGTAAATACCTATATACCTATATACTTACATACACTCATACATCCATATGCATGTATATATATATATATATATATATATATATACATATATATATATACATATATATATATGTGTATGTATGTACGTATGTGTGTGTGTATGTATGTATCTATGTATGCATATATATACATAGATACGTACGTATATACTTATATATCTATATACATATGTATATATGTGTATATATATATATATATAATATATATATATATATATATATATATATACTTACACACCTAGACGCGTACATGCAGGCATTCATAATTACATACATATTAATATATACATGTATACAGACAGACATAACTAGGAGCATTCATATTATTTATATATATTATATATATATAATATATACATATATATATATATATATATATATATATATATATATATACATTTACATTCTTAGAATGATATGAGCATACATACAAACAAGCATACAAGCACATGCACACAGTCATACATACATACATACATACATACATACATACATACATACATACATACATACATACATACATAGACATCGATTTACAGAGAAATAGAAAAGGCAGAGAAGGAGAGACGGATGACGCTGAGACATACCAGACACACACCAACATAAACACAATGGAGTAGGGCAGGCGTATAATAGAGATGTTTACCAAAATATCACAATGTCACCAACTAATTAATTATAACTGATGTCCTTTTATTATTTTATAGCTTTGTAATTACAGCATGCCATAAACGAAGCCATAAACAGCAGGTAATGTGACATAGCCACTTAGAGAAGAGATGCTCTTTACAATAGCGGCCATTGCTGCGCATCATATAAACATTCAATGTACAATTGCTAATAGTACGTAAACAGAAACGGCCAGCGTTATTAATAGCATTAATACGACTTATAATGGTCATGGTGATGATGATGATGATGATGATGATGACGATGATGAGGATGAGAATAATAACAACAAGAATAATTAATAATAATAATAATAATAATAATGATAATAATAATAATAATAATAATAATAATAATAATAATAATAATAATAATAATAATGATGATGATTATGATGATGGTGATAATAATAATAATAATAATAATAATAATAATAATAATAATAATAATAATAATGATGATGATTATGATGATGGTGATAATAATAATAATAATAATATAATAATAATAATTAATAATACTAATAATGATTGATGATTATGATGATGTGATAATAATAATAATAATAATAATATAATAATAATAATAATAATAATAATAATGATGATGATGATGATGATTATGATGATGACGATTATGATGATGGTGATAATAATAATGATAATATAATAATAATAATAATAATAATAATGATGATGATGATGATGATAATAATAATAATAATAATATAATAATAATAATATAATAATAACAATAATAATGATGATTATGATGATGATGATGATAATAATAATAATAATGATAATAATAATAATAATAATAATAATAATAATAATAATAATGATAATAATAGTAATAGTAGTAATAATAATGGTGATGATAATTCTACAATTGTTACTACACATATTACTACACTTACTACTAACACTAATACTACTACCACTGCAGCTGCTGCTGCTACTACTACTACCGCTTACAATGATGATGGTGAGGATGATGATGATGATAATAATAATAAAAAAATAATAATA
>NW_021826247.1:17500-27500 GCF_006345805.1 Octopus sinensis | reverse complement strand
TTTGCATAATTAGCATTATTATTATTATAACTACTTAATAATTTAAAACGGTAAAACTGATGCCTATTAACAAAAATGGCCCGTGTTTCTTTATGTATGGATGAATCAGTTTTATTTTGGTACAGTAAATGCAGATGAGGGCCATCATCATGAAGTGGCAAAATATCTGGGTTCGACCGAATATATACTCTGTTATTTCGAAAAAAAAGAGCAGTATATATATATATATATATACATATATATATATATACATACACAGGGTGCGTTGAATACATTGTCGTCTAAATTACGCAAAAATGAAAATAAAACTGACAAGTCATTTTAACAGTTATCTTTACGAAAATTGCATAAATATATCTTGTAATACTAAAGTGTAAATTTATTCAATAAATTCACGTTCGGTACACTGTATTTCTTATGGCAGTTTTGATCTTAAGAGTCCTTCATACCGTGAGGCATTTAGTAATGCCCTTAATATAAATAAATATATTTAAAGAGAATAATCAAAAACCTTTCCCTTATGAGGTTTTTCACACTAACTACTTGATAAATTCTTATAAAGATTTTATCCTATTTTTAAATTTTAAATTATATATATGCATATATATATATACATACATATTTGCTTGTATGTGCGTATGTGTACATACGTACATCTTAGGACATCTATATGTATATATAATATATATATATATATATATTATACATATATATATATATGTGTGTGTGTGTGTGTGTGTGTGTATGTACGTATATGTCTGCGCATATGTTAACCTAGAATTTCTTTCCATCTAATCCTTGCGGTTTCCGTTCTTTTCTATCAACATCGATTGAAGACGCGCATGTGAGTGTGCGCGCGGGCGCACCTGTGTGTGTGTGTGTGTGGCGGGTGGTGTGCGTATGTTTTCATTTGACCCTCTTTCTGTTTCCCGATCTTTACTAAACTCACCTCGATGGACAATGAGGCTTATGAGTTCAGCCAATCTTGTGATCCCGGCTATCAGACGTCAAGGAGAGGTACCTCCACAATCAGCTCAGTTTTTCTTCCTGTCTCAGGAGCAAGTTAAATGGCGGAAAAAAACTGCTGATAAAAGGTTACTCGATCAATCAATATATTGATGTATATATATATATATATATATATATATATATATATATATATATATATATAGTTATATAGTTATATATACATTTATATGCATATACATATATATATATATATATATATATATACACACACATAAAAGTATATATATTCACATATAATAATATATATTGAGTTGGTTATACATACGTACAGATACATACACATACGTATGTATTAATATATATATATGTATATCTATCTATCTATATATATATATTATATATATATATATATATATATATATATATATATATATATATGTATATATATATATATATACACACATAAAGACCATACTTATTACAGGCATACACAGTACAATATATGGTGAGTGCAATGAAATACGTATATGATATTCATTATATAGCTTGAATATATATGTTGTGTGAGAGAGAGTGTGTGTGTATGTATATGTATACATTCTATATATATACATATATATTATACATATACGTAGAAACATATATTGCAAGTATATATATATATATACATGCATATTTTATAAATTGGTATAGGAAGAGTTAAAAATTTAGATGATCATTATATATTTGTAATTTACATCAACATAATAAATACATAAATACATACATAGATATAACATGACATTATAACATGATAAGGAAAATATTTATGTATTATTTAGAAAGGAATAAGAGTTATATGAAGTAAAAATGTGCATGAGATCGGTAAATAAATAAAGGTTGATCGATCGATTAAAATTCATATTAAATTTAAATTTAAGGTTAAAAGATGTTGGAATAAGGATTGAAAGTTAGAAGATACATCGGCAGTAGTGGTAAATCCGCATTATTGATTTAAATGTTTAGAAAAGCTCCGAAGAAATGTTTTATAGAGGGTTATGACGCCAATATAAAGCAATTCGACGGCCGTCTCTGGAGTCCATTAGTCCATTAGATATAATTCATTTAGATTCACACTGACAAGTCCCCTTCATCAGGAATAAGTAAATAGATAATTAGTCAAGTTTGAAGATATGTATGTGAAAAGAAAAGAAAGGAAGGAAAGTTTTAGTTACATTAGGTTAGTCACCGTCTACTCCATCAGATTCTTAACTACTCTAAACACAAGCCCCGAAATTTTGAGGGAGGGGGCCAGTCGAATAGATCGATCCCAGTACGCAACTGGTACTTAATTTATCGAGCCCGAAATAATGAAAGGCAAGGTCGACTTCAGCGGAATTTGCACTCAGAACGTAAAGACAGACGAAATACCTGTTTCTTTACTACCCACAAGGGGCTAAACACAGAGAGGACAAACAAGGACAGACAAACAGATTAAGTCGATTATATCGACTCCGTAACAGGTACTTATTTAATCGACCCCGAAAAGATAAAAGGCAAAGTCGACCTCGGCGGAATTTGAACTCAGAACGTAGCGGCAGACGAAATACTTATTTCTTTATTATCCACAAGGGGCTAAACACAGAGGGGACAAACAAGGACGGACATGGGTATTAAGTCGATTACATCGACCCCAGTGCGTAACTGGTACTTAATTTATCGACCCCGAAAGGATGAAAGGCAAAGTCGGCCTCGGCGGAATTTGAACTCACAACGTAACGCAGACGAAATACCGCTAATCATTTCGCCCGGCGTGCTAACGTTTCTGCCATGATAAAAATAATAATAATAATAATAATAATAATAATAATAATAATAATAATAATAATAATAATAATATAATAATGATGATGATGATTATGTTGATGATGATAATAATGATAATAATAATAATAATAATAATAATAATAATAATAATGATAATAATAATAATAATAATAATAATAATAATAATAATAATAATAATAATAATGATAATAATATTAATAATAATAATAATAATAATATTAATAATAATAATAATAATAATAATAATGACGATAATGATATCAAGAGCAGCAAAGACAATAGCATCAACAACAGCAACAATAGCAACATCAATAACAACAACAACAACATGAATAATGTAAACACTGACAGCAACAATATCAAGTAGAAGAATAAGATCAACATTGACAACAGCATCAATAGCAAACGCAACAACAACAACAACAAGAACAACAAACAACAAACAACGACTACAAAGATTACGTCAACAATATCAACAGCGGCAAGAACAATGCCAACAACGACACCAACCACAACAACAACAATAAGCTGCTATGCTAACAATGGCGTTCATTTTCGAAGCTCGTTTAAAGCTTTGAATACCTTGCGTACCCTATGCTGCCTTTGAAGATAATGTAAACAAAGGATTTGTGAGTCAACAGTGGCAACGCTTAATCAATAAAGACATACACACACACACACACACACACACACACACACTAACACACATACACGCATACAAACACATGGACACAAACGCTCACACACACACAGGCGTACAAACATATGTATACACATATCGTATAATATAATCTGCGTGTGTGTTTAATGAATATTGTGTGTGTATTTGAATTATATGATACGTGAGTATGTGATATGTATTATGAGTGTACGTATGTGTGTAGGCACGTGCCTTGTAGTATACTGTAATATATATATATATGTGTGTGTGTGTGGTGTGTGTGTGTGTGTGTTTGTGTGTGTGTGTATATGTATATATGTATGTACGTATACATGTATGCAAATATGTATATAAGCATGTATATATATATATATATTATATATATATGTATGTATATATATATGTGTGAGTGTATATATATATATATATTATATATATATATATGATGTGTGCTTGTTTAACACCGTGTGTGTGTCGCTACGTATGTCCGTATGCGCATGTGTTACACAATTGATGCATATATATATATATATGTGTGTGTGTGTATGTGTGTGTGTGTGTGTATATATATGAATATATATTTATATACTATATGTATATATTCACACACATGCATGTACAATTTGTATATATATATATATATATATATATATATATATATATGGTGCATATGCGTATGTTTTTTATATTATATGTGTTTTTATACTATGTGTGTGTGTTTTTGTGTATAATATATATATATATATATATATATTGCATATGGTGAGCACTGTACGTTATTCGTGCGTGTGTCTGAGCCGTGTTTCGTAAAAGCCCTTGATAGATTTTTCAAGATGCTAAGGCGAACTTCAATAGAGATAGGGGCCATATTGTTTAAGTATGATACTTGGCTTAGAGAAAGAAATAAGGATGTGGTCTTGTGTGGATGTTAGTTGCGTTTTGCTATATTCGCATGTGCATATGTGTGGATATACATATTTGTGTGTGTGCGTGACAATGCTATGTTTATGCCATATATATTATGTATATATGTATATAATATACATATGCGTGTATGTGGATGTGTTTATGTGTATCTGTGTGTGACGCTATGAATTCACGTATGCGTATGTTGATATACGTTTATACATTCTAATAAAGACACATAAACATACACACACCCATACATATACACATTCTTAACGTGGAAGGCGTGTGGGTGATACAGGTGTGTATATATATTCCTTGTGTGGGACTGCATGTATGTATGTGTGTGTGTTTGTGTACTTGTGTGTCTGTGCATATACATACATACATACATACATACATACATATACTCTTTTACTCTTTTACTTGTTTCAGTCATTTGACTGCGGCCATGCTGGAGCACCGCCTCTAATCGAGCCACTCGACCCCGGGACTTATTCTTTTGTAAGCCTAGTACTTATTCTATCCGTCTCTTTTGCCGAACCGCTAAGTAACGGGGACATAAGCACACCAGCATCGGTTGTCAAGCAATGCTAGAGGGACAAACACACACACGCATATATATATATACATATATACGACGGGCTTCTTTCAGTTTCCGTCTACCAAATCCACTCACAAGACATTGGTTGGCCCGAGGCCATAGTAGAAGACAGTTGCCCAAGGTGCCACGCAGTGGGACTGAACCCAGAACCATGTGGTTGGTAAACAAACTACTTACCACACAGCCACTCCAATGTATATATATTTTTTAATCTTATTTCAGTCACTTGAGTGTGGCCATGCTGTAGTACGGCCTTTACTCGAAAAAATCAACCCCAGCACTTATTCTTTGTAAGCCTAGTACTTATTCTATGAGTTCTTTGGCCGAACCGCAATGTAACGGGGACGTAAACACACCAACATCGGTTGTCAAATGATGGTGGGGGATGATAAACAGACACATATATATATATATATATATATATATATATATATATATATATATTCTCTCTTTTCTCTCTCTTTTACTTGTTTCAATCATTTGACTGTGACCATGCTGGAGCACCGCCTTTAGTCGAGCAAATCGACCCGCGGACTTATTCTTTGTAAGCCCAGTACTTATTCTATCGGTTTTTTTTTGCCGAACCGCTAAGTGACGGGTACGTAAACACACCAGCATCGGTTGTCAAGCAATGCTCCGGGGACAAACACAGACACAGAAACACACACACACATATATATATATATATATTCATACTACATGCATGTATACATACATACACATATACACAGACACTCACATACATGTATATATTCTTCAGAACCTCCATAGTCCTGACATAGAATTCTTTTTTATTTCTCGCTGTTTTTGTTGTTGTTGTTGTTATTTACCATCACTTAGCGGTTCGGCAAAAAGAGACCGATAGAATAAGTGCTGGGCTTACAAAGAATAAGTCCCGGGGTCGATTTGCTCGACTAAAAGGCGGTGCTCCAGCATGGCCACAGTCTAATGACTGAAACAAGTAAAAAAGAAAAAAAAAAAGTAAAGTATATCGTAATTTATAATTTGCACCCGGTTCTCATATTGTTGTTGCCACTGTTAACCTCATCATCGTTTGTTTTCTGTTGTTGTTTTCTGTTGTTGTTTTGTGTTGTTGTTATTGTTGGTTTGCCTATTTTCTTTATAATTCTCAGCTTTATCTTAATTCAAATATGGCACGATTCAAATATTGCGACGTTATTCCTATTGTAACACTTGCTATCACTGCAGCCTTTGCTGTTCTCTCTCTTTTTGCTGTCATATTTGTTATTATCGTTTCTGTTGTTGTTGTTGTGGCTGTTCTTCTTCCTCCTCTCCTCCACTTCTTCTTCTTCTTCTTCTTCTTCTTCTTCTTCTTCTTCTTCTTCCTCTTCTCATTCTTCTACATTTTCGCGCTCTTCTCCTTCTTCCTCCTCCTCCACTTCTTTTTCTTTTCTTCTTCTTCACTCGTCCTCTCCTTCTTCTTATTTATTCTCCTTCTTCTTATCTTCTTTCCTCCTCCTCTCCTTCTTCTTTTTTATTCTCATTCTTCTTGTTCTTCTTCCTCCTCTCCTCCTCCACTTCTTCTTCTTCTTCTTCTTCTTCTTCTTCTTCTCTCTTCTCATTCTTCTACATTTTCGCGCTCTTCTTCTTCTTCCTCCTCCTCCACTTCTTCTTTTCTTTTCTTCTTCTTCCTCGTCCTCTCCTTCTTCTTCTTTATTCTCATTCTTCTTTTCTTCTTCCTCCTCCTCTCCTTCTTTTTTATTCTCATTTGTCTTGTTCTTTTTCTTCTTCTTCTTCTTCTTCTTCTTTTCTTCTTCTTTCTTCTTCTTCCTCTTCTTCTTCTTCTTCTTCTTCTTCATTTTCTCGTTATGATGGTGATGGTGATGGGGACGTCTTGACTCTGTTCAACACACTTTAATGCCGGACGTTGTGCATTGTCTTCCATAGTTTTTTGTTTCTTTTTTAAAAATTGTTCAAAACATTGCTTTTATTTTTACTTGTTGCTGCATCTATTGTTGTTGATTATATATTTGTTGTTATTTTTATCATTTAATATTCAAGGTAATTCATGCATTGACATTGCATAACACGCTACAATTTTTGCAGTTGAGCCACGCACACACACACACACAGATATAGATATTTGCGTGTTGTGAGTACATATGTATATACATACATACATAAATATATATATATATATATACTTTATAACCTCGGGAACGGGAACATGATACTCCGAGTAACAGGTTTTGTTGAATTTCAGCTGCTTTTAAATAAAGCATATTACTCTACCCCTGGTATTTCAGTACTCTTTTTTTCCAACTTGTTTCACATTTATGTGTTTACTCCGGTATATATATTTATATATGTCTATGAACCTGAATGATCCATCAACGGGAACAGGCGCAGGAGTGACTGTGTGGTAAGTAGGTTGCTTACCAACAACATGGTTCCGGGTTCAGTCCCACTGCCTGGCATCTTGGGCAAGTGTCTTCTACTATAACCTCGAGCCGACCAAAGCCTTGTGAGTTGATTTGGTAGACGGAAAATGAAAGAAGCCCATCATATATATATGTGTATATATATATATATATATATGCGTGTGTGCGTTTGTGTGTCTGAGTTTGTCCCCCCAACATCGCTTGACAACCAATGCTGGTGTGCTTACGTCCCCGTAACTTAGCGGTTCGGCTAAAGTGACCGATAAAATAAGTAGTAGGCTTACAAAGAATAAGTTCTGGGGTCGATTTGCTTGACTAAAGGCTGTGCTCTAGCATGGCCGCAGTCAAATTACTGAAACAAATAAAAGAGTAAAAGAGATTGTGTTGTCAATTAAACGGAAATTTCACGTAAATATCTTCGGAAACTCTTTAAGATGGAAGTGTCATATTGTTGCTGGAACATTATCTGTTCCAGACAAACGCTTTAGTCATTAAGCACCAACAGACAAACTTGTCCTATATGTCTGTAAGGATACAAGACCGTTTAGCTTCCCATCCTTCCATATAAGTGCATTAACGACTGGTGTACATGTGTCGAACAGTTGCTGTCACGCCACCAAGTTTGAACTGATGTTAGTGGCGGCTCCTTCCTTTCAGAAAGTGAGGCATATTTTTCTCTGCTAACTGACTTTGGCAAAATAAGTTCTATGGAAGAAGTTTCTGAAAATGTTTGGAGACATTTTTCTCTCTGGCGAACTCTCATCAATAACTTCAAAAAGCAATTCGAGAATATTTTAAGGGTAGAGAGAAAAGTGCTGCCCTCTAGTGTATTTCCCCCACTACTTCTGCTCGTGATCAGAGATGCACATATCGTCAGCCACTAAGGGACATGCTCAACTGGTTAAGGTCAAACAACTAACAAGCAAATCTGTGGTATTGAGCAGAATATTTGCTGTAGCCCATCTCTTATACAAAGACACCATGGTAGCTAGTCTGTATCACTAGCAACAGCAGCAGCAGCAGTAACAGGTGTCATAAACTACATCATCATCATCATCCTCATCATCATCATCATCATCATCATCATTATACCAGTGCATTCTGCTTTAGTTAGGATATATTCTTTTAGTTTTGTTGACAAAAAAATCTCCTCTAACCTCGGGAACGTTTTTTAGGATACTTGTAGAATATGGAATGGCACATTTATGGAAAGTGATAATGCTTGTAAATCTCAGTTTCAATATCCTTCAAATGCTTTGGTAGCAAATTGTTTATTCTTCGAGGTTCACTAATTAGTAGAAGAACAATCGATGTCTTAGTCTTCCGACTCGGTTTATTTCTCTGACCCTTTCCTTTTTTTCCTCAAATTACTCAATATCTTTTGTATCCACTCCGTTATCAAATGGTATTGCGAAGTCAGTAATCACATTGTGTTTATTTTATTTTCTATTATCATATACGGTCTTCTTTGTTTCAGTAGTAAAATTCTGCCATTCTCATTTTCCATTAAAGCTTCTAGTTTGTGTTCATACTTCGTTTCTGTTATACATTTAATCCCACGCTCGGCATACATCCCACTGTACTCTATCACCTACACATTCTTGCTTGCGCTTATACTCTTTTTGTGCTATTATACTGCATTCGCATAAGATATGATTCATACATTCGATTCCATTGCTGCAGGTTCTCTGAATTAGTTTGCCTTTACAAAATTTGTTCCAATAGCTTATTTCCGAGCGGCTATAATTTACTTTTCATTAACGCGTTTTAGGCTACCGTTTGCGCATTATTGCTATTCTTCTTCTTATTATTATTACTATTATTCTCATTATTATTATTATTATTATGATTATCATTATCATCATCATACCCTTATAATAATAATAATAATAATATAATAATAATTAATAATATTATTATTATTATATTATTATTATTATTATTATGAGTGAGAGAGCGGTTCATGCCATCAAAGTGACACTGGGGGTAAAATATATGAAGCCCAAATACCCATCATGACTACCCGTTGATAAAGGTACACCAGCCACATGCATCACAACCATATGTGGCGCGACATGTGATCTCATATCAAGATAAACAGCACATGGACCTTGCAGGTGGGGCCCAGTTAGAATTTTCTCAGGTTGAGTACCCTCCCGCTCAAACGGTCCCTGAATAAGGGTTGTTTAAGGATGTTGAAAGAACCACCCATGTTTCCAGAGGTGAACTATTCAAACCCCAAAGAATCCATCTCAAACATGGCTATGATTGATGCTCCCCCACTACTTTGCTCGTGATCAGAGATGCACATATCGTCAGCCACTAAGGGAACATGCTCAACTGTTAAGGTCAAACAACTGACAAGCAAATCTGTGGTATTGAGCAGAATATTTGCTGTAGCCCATCTTTTATACCAAGACAAAACAATGTACATGATAACATTATTATTATTATATTATTATTATTATTATTATTATTATTACTACTACTACTACTACTATTATTATCATTATCATCATCATTATCATTATTATTATTATTATTAGATCATCATCAATATCATTATTATTATTAGTAGTAGTATCATCAGCATCATCATGATTATTTTTATCATTATTATTATTAATATTA
>NW_021826247.1:5000-10000 GCF_006345805.1 Octopus sinensis | reverse complement strand
CCAACTCCGCCGCCATCGACACACGAAAAATTATGCATTAAAATGGAATAAAAAATGATGTTAAATTATTTTTAAAATCGTAGACTCATTGTAGACGCGCGCTAATACTTAGACGGGCTCGATATGAATCACGACTATAAGATACCCGAATTTGGTTAAACTGCACCGCAAAATGTGGGAGTAGTTAGGAATCTAAATCGTAGGAGACAGACACTCACACAACTACAGTTTTATATATAAAGATATATATATATATATGTATATATATATGTATATATGTATGTATGTATGTATGTATGTATGTATGTATGTATGTATCATTAATACAAAAGACGGAAAAACACAACATGAAAAACGACAACGCGAGGACGTGGTAAGCGAAAAGTGTTAATACGATGCTCAGGGAATGAAAGAATAGTGTTTTACGTTTCAAGAAATGGCCATCTTCAGAAACAGGAAATATGGGAAAGTCCAAAGATAGAAGACGGAAGAAAAACTCGCCAACTATCCACACGTAGTTACATATATTTTTATGAATACATATATATATATATATGCACATATCACGTGACCACGTGACCGACCAGGCTATCAGATGTTGCTACACATCGCTGGTCATAATGCGCTTCGCATTGTTTTAGCCTTCAAATGACGTCACCCCGCTGGCTAAGCGACCAGGCCAACAGAAGAAAGAGTGAGAGAAAGTTGTGGCGAAAGAGTACAGCAGGGATCGCCACCAGCCCCTGCCGGGCCTCGTGGAGTTTTAAAATGCTTTCGCTCAATAAACACACACAACGCTCGGTCTGGGAATCTAAACCGCGATCCTCCGACCGTGAGTCCGCTGCCCTAACCACTGGGCCATTGCGACTCCACACACACACCACACACTATATATATATATATATATATATATTTATATATATATATATATATATGTATGTATAAATATATACATATATACGTATATGCATACATATTATTCACACACACACACTCAACCCCCACACACATATATATATCGGTTATTTGCGTGTGTGTTATTATTACGTATAATATGCGGTGGATGCTAAACTGTTTATTCGGTGCCTTAAAGAATAATCTTGAAGCTTAATAGAAATTTTATATATAACGCGGGATACTAAACTGCAACCAAAGAAACTCCAAAGAGACAAGTGTTGACCTTCGTCGACAATTAAAATCGAAACATACAGTGAACTTTGTGTGGGAAGTAGAATATCCAACGTTTCGGACAATGTGTTTCTTCAAAGAAAATTTCAGAGGGTAGGAAATTAAAGAGACAGCTATGTTTTGCATCCGCTGTTAGAAAAACTGGCTGCAAATATATGTAAATAACTGTAATGATTACAGCAGTTCAATTTAATGACTCTTTTTCTTGTTTTGTGCTTAATCGTAGAAATTCAAATTTTTCAAAGAGGACATCAGCATAAAACAAATATAATTAAATGTGTGTCAAAATGTTTAATAAAGCGGCCATTAAAATAGATAACTTAAAGTAATTATACGGTGACCAACGAAAAACAAACATAAGTCAATCACAAAATGATATTTTTTTTTTCTTCCGGAAAGAAATTTCTGCTTCAATGATTAAATAAAACAAGATCAAAACACAACCGTATGTTTCTATCATGTTTACCTAAAAAAATTAAAATAATATTAGCCATTGATTAACATAACATTTCCCTTACCGCATAATTATTAGTAATTAGATCTTCAACGCTCCGTGCCTGAAATATCATCGCACCAACATAACGTTCGTGTACATATGTATATTTTTTCTTTGACAAACAGTTTCACTCTAGCGATTTCTGCGTTTATTTTGCTTTTTTTCCTTTCATTTTTGCTAATATCTAATTGAAACCGGAATGCTGGCAGAATCGTCAGCATATCAAACAAAATACTGAGCCACATTCTTTCGCTTATTTACGTTCTAAGTTCACATTCCACTGAGATCGATTTTGCTTTTCAGCTCCACGCGTATTCGATAAAATAGTACCAGTTGACATAAAAGACAATCGACCACCCACTAAAGATTGCCAAATTGCTAGCCTTATTCTAAAATATTACATATCAAGGCGTTCAGATGGTAGAATGGTCACCACGAGGGATGAACTCCCGAATGGTATTTATTCATTATTATTATTATTATTATTATTATTATTATTGTTATTATTATTATTATTATTAATATTATTATTATTATCATCATTATTATTATTATTATTATTATTATTATTATTATTATTATTATTATTATTATTATTATTATTATTATTACAATTCAGTGAGAGAGCAGTGCATGCCATCAAAGTGATATTGGAGTAAAATTTACGAGGTCCAGTATACCCATCATGACTACCCGTCTGATAAGGGTACACTAGGCACATGCATCACAACCATATGTGCGAGACATGGTGATCTCATATCAAGATAAACAGCACATGATCTTGCAGATGAGGCCCAGTTAGAATTTTCTTCTGGTCGAGTAGCTCATCCCACGTAAAAGCTCCTTGAATAGGGGTTGTTTAAGGATGTTGAACGAAACACCCATGTTTCCAGAGGTGAATTATTCAAACCCCAAAGAATCCTTCTCAACACATGGCTATGATGCTCCCCCCACTATTTCTGCTCGTGATCAGAGATGCGCATATCCTCAGCCACTAAGGGACATGATCAACTGGTTAAGGTCAAACAACTGACGAGCAAATCTGTGGTATTGAGCAGAATATTTGCTGTAGCCCATCTTTTATACCAAGACAAAACACACAATAACACTTCCAATCAGTTAAGATTAGAAGCCATGAGAGCCACTGCCTGGTACTGTATCAGGGCATTTATTATTATTATTATTATTATTATTATTACTACTACTACTACTACTACTACTACTACTATTAATATTATTATTATTATTATTGTTGTTGTTGATGTTGTTGTTCATGCCATCAAAGTGACACTGGAGTAAAATATACGAAGCCCAGTATAACCATCATGACTACCCGCCTATTATTATTATTATTATTATTATTATTATTATTATTATCATTATTTCTAGTAGTAGTAGTAGTAGTAGTAGTAGTAGTATAAGTAGCAGTAGTAGTAGTAGTAGTAGTATAAGTAGCAGTAGTAGTAGTATTGTTGTTGTTGTTGTTGTTATTATTATTATTGTTGTTATTATCATTATTGTTATTATTATTATTGCTGTTATTTTTATCATTATTATTATTATTATTATTATTATTATTTAGCTCGTTATGTTGTGTCGGTAGTGTCTGATGATTGTGCTGGGAAACCAGACTTGTTATAAATCACTGTTTGCCATGCTCTCAGCACATTAAACTAATACTATACATAAAAAAACATCTTGTATTTATTTCATAATGTTTATCTCTCACAAGATAGAGTATTATTTTGTTGATCTGACCATCACAGAACAGTACATGATAAATATATGTGTGCGTTTCTGCATGCGTGTGTGTGTATGTATGTGTGTTTGTGTGTGTGTATATGTGTGTGCGTGTGTGTGTGTGTGTATGTGTGTGTTGTGTGTGTGTGTGTGTGTGTGTGTGCATGTGAAGTAAACAACGTTTGAACCATGAAGAATTTGTACCGGATTTTGGCAGAGTTATGATTTTTTTTAAACAATGTTTTGCAAATGTCTGATAATACAAACATAGACTTACCCAAATGCATCAATAAATTAACATTGATATTTTTTCACCGTGATTACAATAGTCTGCAATGTTACTGCCAAAGAGTGATATTTGAGCAATTTTGGTTTTCAACCGCAAAAAATGGACGTAAAGCAGCTGAAACTGCTCGTAATATCAAAGAAATATTTGGTGAGGAAATGGCAAATGAGTAGTCAGCTCGAAAATGGTTTAAACGATTTCGCAGGGGAGACCTGGGCATTGGAGATTGAGAATGTGGTGGAAGCCCATCTGTCATCGATGACAGTCTATTAAAGACCGTCATTGAGAAAGGGCCACGTAAACCACTCAAAAATTGGCAAAAGAACTACTTGAAACCATTTGCATTAGATCGGAACCCACAAAAGCTCGACAAATGGGTACCACACGATTGGAATGAAAATCAGAAACTTCTTCTCTGTAACCGGATCGATTCATTTCTCAACCGACTTGCGAGGAAAAGTGGATTCTGTACAATATAAAAAAACAAACTTCTTAGTGGTTGGACCAAAATGAAACACTGAAAACCTTTCCTAACCCAAGATCTTCAAAAAGAATGTTATATTGCTGTTTGGTAGTTTATTGCTGGACTTATCAACTATAACTTCTTAAAACCGGAAAAAACCATTACTGCAGAAACATATTGCCATGAAATTGCGAAAATGAACAAAAAACTGCTAATCCTCCGTCCTAGGATGGTTTACAAAAGAGGGCCAATCATTCTTCATGACAATGCTAAAGGGACCTGGTCTTATTACCCAGGTCTTTCTCCTGACTGCCACTTTTTCAAGCACCTTGATGGTTTCCTCGAGAGAGGGAGCACACAAAATCAAATCGATGCTGAAAGTGCGTTCAAGGAGTCATCAGCTCGAGAACTCCAGGTATTTATGTTACCGGAATAAATAAACATGTAACTTGTTGGCAAAAATCTGTTGACTATAATGGTGCTCAGTTTGATGAATAAAATTTCCGCATTATTGAAATATAATGTGATGAATTTCCTATTTCAAAACGTTGCTTACTCCTCCTTACTCACCCTGATACATACACAAACGTATGAGTATGAGAGATTGCGCATGAATAGATTATATAAATGACAGGGGAATAGGGAATTATATTAGGAACTTCATTACTTTACAGCTGTTTCTGTTATCGGTCGCATAGCACTCATACTTCAGGGATTGTATATCACCACATAGCTTCGCCAGAGCGTTAAAACTGAACTACACATTTATTTTGGAGTCATTTATATAATGGAGGAGGAAAATCGCGTCTGAAAGGAAAACGCCATTC
>NW_021826247.1:0-2500 GCF_006345805.1 Octopus sinensis | reverse complement strand
TCATGCTGGAGCAACGACATGAAGAATACTCCTTAAACGACTCGACCCGAATACTTCTATTTTCTAAGGGCCGGTGCCTATTTCTCAAAGCTCGATATTAGGAGGACCTGAACACCCCAATCCCGGTTGTGAAGCGGTTCCGGGGGTAAAGGCATGCACAGACACACACAGACACGTACACACACACCTACGCCCACACCTACACACAGATGCACATGCATGCACACACACACACACATACACACATATATATGTATGGGTGAAATGGCTGCTCAATTCGAAAACAGTGAGAAGTTAAGAAAAGCATTAATCTTGATTCAAGTCGTAAATGCTATTCCTCATATACATAGAAGACATTGGTATAACACCTATAACACCACATGGTTCCGGGTTCAGTCCCACTGCGTTGCACCTTGGGCAAGTGTCTTCAACTATAGCCTCGGACCGACCAAAGCCTTGTGAGTGGATTTGGTAGACGGAAACTGAAAGAAGCCCATCGTATATATGTATATATATATGAGTGTGTATGTGTGTTTGTGTGTCTGTGTTTGTCCCTCTAAAATCGCTTGACAACCGATGCTGGTTTGTTTACGTCCCCGTAACTTAGCGCTTCGGCAAAAGACCCCGATAGAATAAGTACTAGGCTTACAAAGAATAAGTCCTGAGGTCGATTTGCTGGAATAAAGGCGGTGCTCCAGCATAGCCGCAGTCCAATGACTGAAACAAGTAAAAGAGTAAAAGAGTTACCATACATATATATATATATATATATATATATATATATATATATATATATATATATATATATATATATATGTATTATTTGTGTGTGTGTATGTATATACACACACAATACATATTTATATATGTATGCACACACATAATATACATACATACATATGCTGAAACTTCCCCGCCATTTTAGCGCTGAATTTACATTTATATTATATATAATAATGAAAACTATTCTCATTTATATTAATGTAGTATATCCGCCATTTCTTCGCATCTTCGTAGGGTATGAACAAATGAAGGCGTCAAGCTGTACAATGACGACAGCAATAACAAGAGCAACAACACAAGCTAAATATCAAGAATAACAGACCAATCAGCATAGGATAATCTACTTATTTATTTTATCTTATCTTTTACTGTTTCGGTCATTTGTGTTTGCCCATGCTGCGGCACTGCCTTGAAGGGTTTACTCCCAGGACTTGTTTTTTTAAGACTGGTACTAATTCTATTGGTCTCTTTGGCCGAACCGCTATGTTACGTGGACGTTAACACACCAACGCCGCTTGTGAAGTGTGGAGAATAACCAGACACAAAGACACACACGTACATATATATATGTGTATGTGTGAGAGTGTGTGTATGTATATATATATCAAGGAAACCGTGACCGACCAGGCTACCAGATGTTGTTTCACATCGCTGGTCACAATACGCTTCACATTGTTTTAGCCTTCGAATGATGCCACCTCGCTGGCTAAGCGAGCAGGCCAACAGAAGTAAGAGTGAGAGAAAGTTGTGGCGAAAGAGTACAGCAGGGATGCCCCCCCCCCTACCAGAGCTTCTTGGAGCTTTAGGTGTTTTCGCTCAATAAACACTCACAATTCCCGGTCTGGGAATCAAAACCGCGATCCTACGACTGCGAGTCCGCTGTCCTAACCAATGGGCCATTGCGCCTCCACACACACATACATATATATATATATATATATATATATATATATATAATATTATTATATATATATATATATATATATATATATGTATATATATATAATTATATATATATATATATATATATAATATATAATATAGATATATATATATATATATTCATTATAGTTTCAGTCATTTGACTGTGGCCATGCTGGAGCACCACCTTGATGGGTTTTAGACGATCAATCGACTCCACAACTTATTTTTGAAGCGTGTACTTATTCTATCGGTATCTGTTGCCGAACCGCTAGTCTACGGGTACGGCAACGCAATAAAACCGGTTGTCAAGCGGTGAGACAAACACACACACACACATAGATACATGCATATGTGTGTGTGTGTGTGTGTGTGTGTGTGTGTGTGTGTAGGTGTGAGTGTGTGTGCACGAGCGCGTGTGTGTGTATGTATATATACTACCGGCTGCTTTCTACCCAATCCACTCACAAGGATTTTAATCGGCCCGTGGCTATAGTAGGAGGCACTTGCGCAAGGTGCCGCGCAAGGTGCCGCGCAAGGTGCCGCGCAAGGTGCCGCGAAAGGTGCCGCGCAAGGTGCCGCGCAAGGTGCCGCGAAAGGTGCCGCGCAAGGTGCCGCGAAAGGTGCCGCGAAAGGTGCCGCGAAAGGTGCCGCGCAAGGTGCCGCGAAAGGTGCCACGCAAGGTGCCACGCAAAGCGACTGAACTTAGAACTGTGTGATAACTCTTTCCATGTCTATCATTAAAAAAGTTCACAATGGAGCTTAACATGCCGAGGGCTAAACGATAACAGGCTCG
>NW_021826246.1:25000-39664 GCF_006345805.1 Octopus sinensis | reverse complement strand
AGGTGTATATGCGCAGGTGTATATGCGCAGGTGTATATGCGCAGGTGTATATGTGTAGGTGTGCCTGTATGTACACATGTGCCCACGTTTATTTGTGGGTGTGTGTATGTTTGTATTTGTATAGTTATCTGTGTGGGTGTGTATGTGAGTAGGCGAATGGGTGTGTTTATACTTCTATGTGCCTGTGTATATGTGTGTATGTATGTGAGTGTATGTATGTATGCATATATATGTGTATATATATGGTGATATGGTGTATATATGTTGAGATCTATCTATCTATCTATCTGTCTATCTATCTGTCTATCTATCTATCTATCTATATCTATTTATCTATATCTATCTATCTCTATCTATCTATCTCTATCTATCTATCTATCTATCTATCTATCTATCTATCTATATCTATCTATCTCTATCTATCTTTATCTTTCTCTTTTTCTCTGTCTCATATATGGTGTGTGTGTATATATATATATAATAATATATATATATATATATATATATATGTATGTATTAGTATGTATGTATGTATGTATGTATGTATGTATGTATGTATGTATGTATGTATGTATGTATGTATGTATGTATGTATGTATGTATGTATGTATGTATGTATGTATGTATGTATGTATTATATGTGTGTGTGCATCTATATATATATCTCTGTATAGGTATATCAATCAATCTATCTATCTACCTCTGTGTGTGTGTGGGTGTCTGTAAGTGTAAAAGCAATAGAAAATACTTTCCTGCTAATTTTTCTCCTTAATAATTAAATGTTTACAAGCCATTATATATATGTTGCTAAATATAGATACGCTTATATATATACACACACATACACACACACATAGCTATACTAATATATACATATATATGTGTGTGTGTGTATGTGTGTTTGTGTGTGTGTGTATGTTTGTATGCATTTGTACAAAATAGATTTTGTGTTTGTGCATGTGTATATGTGTGTGTGTGTGTGCGTTTGTCTCCGCCGTCCAGGTTGCTTCCATAAATAGAAATTTCTGGAAACTCTAAGAAAGTCAACATATGGAACACGTTTGTCATGAGATTCGAAGAATTCCTAAACACTGATCTGTGACTGTAAGCACACACACACACACACACACACACACACACACACATACACACATACATACATACACGCATACATACATACACACACATTCGTACGTACATACGTAGAAACATACACACATTCTTACATAACACATACATATATAGATACATTCGTATATATATATATATATATATACACACACATATATATATATATATATATATATATATATATATATATATTATATATATATGTATACATATTAATATATTACATTCACATACACACATATACATGCCAAAACAAACACCACATACATACATACATTTATAGATACAAATATACATACATACATGCATACGTATATACATACCATAATACACATACACATACATCATTCATACATACATACCTACATATACACACACATACATACATATATACATACATACAAATATAGATACATATATATATATAAACACATAAATACACACACATATATACACACACAAACATACATACATACATATATACATACAAATATCGATACACACACATATATATATATATACACACATACACACGCATATACACACACACACATATATACATTCATACATGCATACATATACACACCATTACATTCATTGTCAGTGGGGGTGGTCAGCATTGATTGTCATTATATAAAACCTGTACATTAGAAGTTTTTTACTTTATTTATTTATCCATTTATGCTTCCAAAACTTTCACTATTGATTGCCATATATGGAATGTCTATTACCCGAATGTAAACAGCAGTTGACATTCAACATTCTTAGACAAAAAGCCCAATATGACCACCACTAACAACACCATGCCAATAATAATAATAATAATAATAATAATAATAATAATAATAGTGGCTTCAAGCTTTTGCACAAGGCCAGCAACTTCCGGGGGAGGGGTTAAATTTGTTTACATCAACACCTACCCCCCCGCTCAGTACACAACTGGTACTGGTATATATATATAAATATATAAATTTATAAATAAGGATAATATCGATATTTAAATATCAATATTATTAAGTGGCCAGCATGGGAAAAAATACCGTACAAAGGTAATAATTTTTTTATAACTAAAAATAAGGGTGTCCTCTCAGACACCCTTATTTTTAGTTATATAAATATATATATACCACAGAAATAAGGGTATGAATACAAATTACAAATAATTAATGAAACAGAGAAATACATTTGACAATCTAACAATTTATTTACATTATTATATAATATAAAATATAACATAACAACCAATTTTTAAAAAGAACACAAATAAAAAAACAACAAATAAACATACACACACAGACACACAAATATATACACACATCTACACACAAAATATCTCGTTACACAATCCAACTGCCGCCAAGCACTGCAACACCCAGGCACCCGTCACACATCACAGTTTCACATTCCCAGCTTTCCACCTTCTCCCGATCATTTTCATTTTCATTTTCCCTGTCACTCAAACAAAAATCCGACAGCAGCTCTGTATCAGCTGATAATTAATGTTTGAATAAATAAACAGATCGAACAGCAACGAGGGGTTGGGGGGTTGGGGGGGGGGGGAAGCTGGGCGCGGTTACAGGTCACATGTTCCGATGCCTGTCGATGCCTGTCGACAACCATGTGAGGAGCCGTGTCGCCATATGCGTCCCTATATTTACAGATGCACGTGTATTTGTGTGTGTGTGTGTGTGTGTGTGTGTGTGCGTGCGTTTATGTTTGTGTGTGTTTATGTGTGCATGTGTGTGTGTGTGTTTGGTTTTGTTTGTATCTCTCTGTCAACATATGCTTAGGTATGTTATGTAATTATCTACACATGTATTATGTAGTGTATATATATATATATATATATGTATATGTATATATATATATATATATATATATATATGTATGTATGTATGTATGTAAGTATGTGTGTATATAATTTGTCTCACTCTTTTACTCTTTCTCTAATATATATGTCTTTATATATACATACATATATATATATATATATATATATATATTATATATATATATATATATAATATATATATATACACACACACATATATAAACATATATACATATATATGTATATATTTTAAATATATATATATATTATTAATAAATATATATATAATATATAATATATATATGTACATATACATCTCTATTTGTATCTATATCCATATCTATCTATGTACCTATCTATCTATCTATTTGCGTGTGTGTGTGTCTGTGTGTCTGTGTGTCTGTGTGTGTGTATAGCTGGCCGAAACTTCAAAATCACTGTTATCAATAATCTTGTTCAAGAATAAATTTATACCCTACAAACACACAGATCAACCTGTCAAATTAATGTAAAATTTTTTTTTATCATAACTGAAACTGGAGTTACTAATTTCCATAACACTTTATTTAATGCCAGGTGTGTTTGTGCTTGTGTGTCTGTGTGTGTCCGTGTGTCTGTGTGTCCGTGTGTCTGTGTCTGTGTGTGTTATAATAATGAGCTTATTGTGTACGGGGCTCAGATGCATTACGGCTTGTCAGAAAAGAATAAAACAGGGGACAGAAAGCAAACATGTAAGTCAAGAAGAGAAAGGCAGTAAGTAATAAGGGTCTACATCACATGCACAGTTCACAGAATAAAATTCTCCCCCCCCCCCGTGCCATGGCCCATTAAAGGGCACCATTCGAGCGTGATCGTTACCAACGTTGCTTCACTGGCACTTGTGTTGGTGGCATGTGTAAAAAGATTCGAGCGAGGTCGTTGCCAGTACCGCCTGAGTGGCCCCTGTGCCGGTGGTATGTAAAAAGCACCCACTGCACTCTCGGAGTGGTTGGCGTTAAGAAGGGCATCCAGCTGTAGAAACACTGCCAGATCAGATTGGAGCCTGGTGCGGCCATCTGGTTCGCCAGCCCTTAGCCAAAATCGTCCAACCCATGCTAGCATGGAAAGCGGACGTTAAACGATGATGATGATGAACGAATTAGAATATGAATAATTTAGAACTGGAGATTTCAGGCAAGTTGATCATCATGATGATCATCATCAACGTTTAACGTCCGTTCTCCATGCTAGCATAGGTTGGACGGTTCGACCGGGGATCTGGGAAGCCAGGAGGCTGCACCAGGCTCCAGTCTTATCTGGCAATGTTTCTACAGCTGGATGCCCTTCCTAACGCCAACCACTCCGTGAGTGTAGTGGGTGCTTTTTACGTGCCACCTGCACAGGTGCAGGCGAGGCTGGCAACGGCCACGGTTGGATTGGTGTATTTATGTGCCACCGGCACGGAAGCCAGTCGAGGCGGCGCTGGCATCGGCCACGAGTCGGATAGTGCTTTTACGTACCACTAGACCGGATCTGGCTGGTTCAATTCAATTTCGATTTCGCTTGCCCCAACATGTCTTCGCAAGCAAAGGGGGTTGGCATGGGTGCCTGTCGGTATGGTCGGATTGGTGGTATTTACGTGCCACCGGCACGGAAGCCAGTGGAGGCAACGCTGGCATCGGCCACAAGTCGGATAGTGCTTTTTACGTACCACCAGACCAGGGATCCTGGCTGGTTCAATTCGATTTCGATTTCGCTTGCCCCAACATGTCTTCGCAAGTAAAGGGGGTTGGTATGGGTGCCTGTCATACGGTCGGATTGGTGTATTTTACGTGCCACCGGCACGGAAGCCAGTGGAGGCAGCGCTGGCATCGGCCACGAGTTGGATAGTGCTTTTTACGTACCACCAGACCTAAAAAAAAGTCAATGTCAATTTCTTCATGTTTTGCAGCCAAATCAGCAGAAACAGTAAAATCCAAAGTGCCAGCCAAACTTCATGAACAAGAGAAGGAACTGGAAGACTTAGCGAAACTGCAAAAGGAGAAGGTCAACCATGCAGTGTTGCAGTCTTCGAGTGATATCAAAATTGTTGAGAATAATGGGAAATCAGAGAAGACATTAAAGACTACAAATAATGGTAAGTTTCTGCTCCATTCCGTTCCGTGTTCTCCTATCAATAATGCTCACTTTAGTAAGGAATGAGACGTTTTGGCACAGCCCTCTCGGCATTGCTTGTTTGACTCTGCTCATTCCTCACTCACTTATTTCATATCAGACCTTTTCCTTGCTTTTCTTTTTTTTCTTGTTTTCCTTGTTTTAATGCTTCTCTTCCCCTCTCTCACGCTTTCTCTACACTCTCTCTATTTCCATCTCTTTGTCTTCCTCTCTTTCTCTCCCTCTCTCTCTCTCTCTCTCTCTCTACCCTCTCCTCTCTTTCACTCTTTCTCTGTTTATGTGTGTGAGAATATTTCTAATTATGCGCCTGAGGAGAGGAAAACTTTGTTACTTGTGTCTGATTAAGAATCGTAATATCTCTCTCTTTCTCTCCCTCTTTCCCCCTCTCTCTCTCTTTCCCCCACCTCTCTCTCACCCCCTCTCTCTACTTATGCATATGAAGAGAGAAAAATAGTTATGTCAATCATGTTCAATTAATAAATTGTAATGTTGTTCTCTGTTTTCTGCGTGCAAATGCACGTGTGTGTGTGTGTGTGGTGTGTGTGTGTGTGTGTGTATGTGTGTGTATTTCTCTAAAATTCTACTGTCATCAGAATAGGACGAATATCCAGTCAACTGTGCCAAATCATGAACAGCAGTGCCTAATCATCTCATCCCATATTTTCATATATGTATATATATATTATATATATATATATATATATTATATATGTTGTGATGTGTGTGTGTGTGTATGCTAGCAATTCTGCCAGTTTGCCACCATTTGCAGTAATCCCTCGACTATCACAGGTGTTACATTCCAAAACTCCCTGCAATAGGTGAAAATCTGTGAAGTAGTAGTGTATATTTTTTTTTTATTATTTTCATAATTTGTTTATATTTATTTCATTATGAATGCAAAACAACACCATGGAGGAATCGATGTAATCTTAAATGATAAACCATGATAGATGAACCGCACCAACTGATTTTGGCCACTGCCAGCCTCTCCTGGCACCTGTGCCGGTGACACATAAAAAGCACCCACTACACTCACGGAGTGGTTGGCTTTAGGAAGGGCATCCAGTTGTAAAAAACACTGCCAGATCAGACTGGAGCCTGGTGCAGCCTCCTGGCTTCCCAGACACCGGTCGAACTGTCCAACCCATGCTAGCATGGAAAACGGACGTTAAACGATGATGATGACGATGATATATATATATAGTGTGTGTGTGTGTGTATGAAGGAAGAGCATGAAGGAACTTGTAGACATTTCAATAATTCCATTTTCAATAATTTCTGTAATTGGTTATCAATAATCAATAGTCGTAATCACGAATTTATATTACATACTAGATCAATCATCAATCACATCGTGATCAATGATTGAGCTAATATTGTATTATTTGTAATCACTAATTTATTGATTATTGATTATTGATTATTGGTTATTGATTATCTATTAGAGAAATTATTGAAGTACCAACAAGCTGCTTTCTGTTACTTTTTGGTATGGCACTGACAACCGGTGGTCTGCCGGTTGGGATGAGGACGGACCCTGTTGATCAAGATCTACAGATTAGCCTGCTTGTGAAATTAGCATGCATGTGGCTGAGTACTCCACAGAGACACAGTACCCTTAACGTAGTTCTCTGTGAGATTCAGACACCGGTACTTCGTCGGTATCGGCGATGAAGGTTCCAGCTGGCCCGATCCACTGAAAAACCTGCCCGTGAAATTAACGTGCAAGTGGCCGAGTACTCCACAGAGACACAGTACCCTTAACGTAGTTGTCTGTGAGATTCAGACACCGGTACTTCGTCGGTATCGGCGATGAAGGTTCCAGCTGGCCCGACCCACTGAAAGACCTGCTCGTGATATTAACGTGCAAGTGGCCGAGTACTCCACAGAGACACAGTACCCTTAACGTAGTTCTCTGGGAGATTCAGACACCGGTACTTCGTCGGTATCGGCGATGAAGGTTCCAGCTGGCCTGACCCACTGAAAAACCTGCTCGTGAAATTAACGTGCAAGTGGCCGAGTACTCCACAGAGACACGTACCCTTAACGTAGTTCTCTGGGAGATTCAGCATGACACAGAATAAGACAAGGCTGGTCCTTCTGTAATTACAGGTACGACTCATTTTTTGCCAGCTGAGTGGAGTGGAGCAATAAAGTGAAATAAAGTGTCTTGCTCAAGGACACAGGGCACTGCCGGGAATCGAACTTGTGTCCTTGCAATCGTGAGCTGATTAGCAAAGAAGATAGCTGGAGCCTGGTGCTGGCCAACCTCAGGCTTGCCAGCTCCTGTCAGGCTGTCCAACCCATGCCAGCATGAAAAGCTGATGTTGAATGAAGATGAACATGATGGCGGTGCCCCAGCATGGCCACAGCTCGTGAGCTGAAACTAGATAAAATAAAATAAAATAAATGATGAAGATGATGATGGTGATGATGGTGGTGGTGGTTGTGGTGATGAAAATGATGGTGATGATGGTGATGATGATGATGATGGTGATGATGATGAGGATGATAATGATAATGGTGGTGATGATGATGATGATGATGAGGAGGAGGATGATGATGATAATGATGATGGTGGTGATGATGATGATGACGATGACGATGACGATGACGATGACGATGATGATGACAATGATGATGATGACAATGACGATGATGATGATGACAATGACGATGACGATGACGATGACGATGATGTTGATGACGATGATGATGATGATGATGATGATGATGACAATGACGATGATGATGATGACAATGACGATGACGATGACGATGACGATGATGTTGATGACGATGATGATGATGATGATGATGATGATGATGACGATGACGATGACGATGACGATGATGATGATGACGATGATGATGATGATGATAATGATGATGGTGGTGATGATGATGATGATGATAATGATGATGATGGTGATGATGATGATGATGATAATGATGATGATGGTGATGATGGTAATGATGATGATGATGATGATGATGATGACGACGACGACGATGACGACGACGACGATGATGATGATCTACAAGTTATTTATTAAAGCAGATGAAAACCTAATAACTCTTTGTGTTTATTAAATCATAATAAAGTAATAGAATTCTATAAAAATTAAAAACATCTTTTTAAATGTTGTCTTTCTTTTTGTGTTAAATCATTGTTTTGAGTTGGAATCAATTGTTTATGTAAATTTGAGACATGCCAATATTAATTTGAGATGCCTTTGGTGTATCTACTCACACACACACACCACACACACACACACACATTCTATGTTGTATCTTTTCCATTACCCTAGTCATCGATGGGAACAACGGCAAAGTCGTCTCCTCCGTGAAAAAAGTCAGGAAGATCGGAGCGGCCAAAGGAAGCAAGCCGAAAGTAGAAGCCAAAACAGAAGTTGATATACCCGCTGAAGGTATTCACAACACATTCCAGGACAATCTGTTTGAGGATGATCTTCAAGAGGCGAAAAAAGCTGCTTTCAAGAAGGTACGTGAGATTATGGATTACATCAGGTAGAGATAATCCATTATGCTTTAATACCGCCAGGGCCACCATCACCATCGTTGCTTGGCCCTTCAGAGCTTTTAACTAATCCATTCTTTAACACTTCATTAGTAAAAGGAATCCACTGCGGTGGCAGTGGCGGCAGTGATAATGGTGGTGGTAGTGGTGGTGGCGGTGGTGGCGGTGGTGGTGGTGGCAGCGGTGGCGGTGGTGGCAGTGGTGATGGTGGCGGCGGTGGCGGCGGTAGTGGTGGTGGTGGTGGTGGTGGTGGTTGTGGTGGTGGTTGTGGCGGTGGTGGTGGTGGCAGCGGTGGCGGCGGTGGTGGTGGTAGTGGTGGTGGTGGTGGTGGTAGTGGTGGTGGTAGTGGTGGTGGTGGCGGTGGTGGCGGTGGTGGCAGCGGCGGCGGTGGTGGTGGTGGTTGTGGCGGTGGTGGCTGTGTGGTGGTGGTGGTGGTTGTGGTGGTAGTGGTGGCAGTAATGTTGATGATAATGATGATAACTATTCTTTGTCGACGTTCTTACCAAAATCCTTCTGTCTTTTCCAGAGTTTACCAGAAAATGTGGCTTTCGAAGAATCCCTTGTCAACAGCCCAGAAAATGATATCAAGGATTTGATAAAATCTTCAGAATCCATAGCAAAATATCTCTTGGAAACCGGACGATTTGATAAACTCGACCAGTCTCTCCGGGATGTTGTCAGAATTGGACTGGTACGCTTCTTTTCTAACCATATTTTGTCTTAAGCGTCAGAAGACTGTAGCTCTTGTACATCTGTAAGACCGAGGCTTTTGTATAATCGTGACACCACAGTTCTTGTATGTCAGCAAGGCTGTAGATCTTCTTGTATGTGTGTAAGACATTATTTATTCCAACGGGACATTTTTAGGTTGGTAGGTAACTTCAGTTTCGTGGCCTTGAGTCAAATATCTCCCTCGACCGTACGGAATATCAGTCTGTGGGAGTGAAGACCTGTTGAGCATGTTGTACTGTATGTAGTACAGGTATGGCTGTATGGTTAAGACATACCCTTCTCAAATATGTGGCTTTGAGTTCATTCCCACTGCACAGCAACTTAGGCAATTATCTTCTACTATAACCCCAGTGTGATTAATGCCTTGTGAGGAGTTTGGTTGATGGACACTGACAGAACCCATCATATAAATATAAATATATATATATATATATTATATAAAATATATGGATGTATATATGTGTGTATGGATATATGTGTGTATGTATGTTATATATATATATAATATATATATATATATATATATATATATATATATATTATATATACACACCACATTTTCATGTTGAATCCAAAATGGAGATGAACATCAATTTCTTTATGTGATCAGCTCAGAGAATTCTTATGATACCTCCCTTGTTACTTCAACCTTAGCGAAGGCAGAGGTATTGTTTTCAGTTATGTTTGTTTGTTTGTTTGTGGCCAAGATATCTCAAGAACCACTAGATGGATTCAGATGAAACTTTCATGGATGTTTGGTCCAATGGCTGGCAGGAACTGATTAGATTTTGGGATCGATCTCATTCCGGACAAGGATTCTGGATTATTTTTCCTGTTTTCTTACTTAATTTTTAAAAGCGGTCAGATTCATTTTTAGTATTCCCGTTTGTAAGAGCAGTCGAGTTTATTTCAGATATTCTCATTTAAAAAAATCATCCCTGGCTAATCGTTGAGAGGACATTGGTGTTGCCTTGGTGGAGGCTTGCGTTCTCTGTAAGCTCTTGTTTATTTTTGTTTCAATATGCACAAGGGGTCATGAAGCCAATTTTCTAATTTTTTCTTTTTTTCTTTTTCTCTGTTGTTCAGATGTCAAAGACAGAAGCAAGTGAATACAAGAAAATGGTTCTGGAATATTATGAGAAATTGGTTGAATTAAGAGAAGCTGAGGAATTACAGAGTAAAGTAAGTGTCAGAATGTGGCGTTTCATCATCATCATCATCATCATCACCATCACCACTATCACCACCACTACCATCATTATCATCATCATCATTATCACCATCACCATAACCCCACAACCATCATCATCATCATTATTATTAATATTATTATTATTGTTGTTGTTGTTGTTGTTATTGTCATCATGATTATTATTATTATTATTGAGTGAGAGAGCAGTTCATGCCATCAAAGTGACACTGGGGTAAAATATACAAAGCCCAGTATACCCATCATGACTACCCGTCTGATAAGGGTACACCAGGCACATGCATCACAACCATATGTGCGCGACATAGTGATCTCATATCAAGATAAACAGCACATGACCTTGCATGTGGGACCCAGTTAGAATTTTCTTCTGGTCGAGTAACCCATCCTGCTCAAAAGGTCCCTGATTAAGGTTGTTTAAGGACGTTGAACGAAACAAACCCATGTTCCAGAGGTGAATTATTCAACCCCAAAGAATCCCTCTCAAACATGGCTATGATGCTCCCCCACTACTTCTGCTCGTGATCAGAGATGCACATATCGTCAGCCTCTAAGGGACATGCTCAACTGGTTAAGGTCAAACAACTGACAAGCAAATCTGTGGTATTGAGCAGAATATTTGCTGTAGGCCATCTTTTATACCAAGACAAAACAATGTACATGATAACACTTCCAATCAGTTAAGATCAGAAGCCACGAGAGCCACTGCCTGGTACTGCATCATATTATTATTATTATTATTATTATTATAGTTGTTGTTGTTGTTGTTGTTGTTATCATCATCATCATCATCATCATCATCATTATTATTATGATTATTATTATTATTATTATTATTATTATTATTATTATTATCATCATTCTCTTTCAGCTGAACGCCCCTCCCTTGGACTATGCCGAACAAGACTACGTGATGCCATTCAACGGTGCTGGTGACACGCTGGACAACAGGATCTACCCATACGGTCAGGTGGAGAGCGCTTCGGAGGACAGCAGTCGCTACGAGGACAGCAACGAAGACAGCTACCCGATCGACCCCAGCGTCAATGCTCAGTCCGAATACGTCGACATCCCGGCCGATGCCATTCAACAGTCTTACAGCCGATTCCCAGACATGAAGCCGGAACTCGTTCCGGTCAGTCGCGAAGAAGAGCCACAAGAGAACAGTGATTGGCTCACCGGACTTTTGGAACAAGCAAACTATGGAGGTAACTAGTTTTGACCGTCACGTCATTATCGACGGGGGTGGACAGAGGGACGGATTGACAGGCAAATAGACGTACCATATTTAAGGGTTTAAAGGACACAGTTTGGGTATGAAATACAAAATACATACACACGTGGTTGTGTGGCAAGAAGCTTGCTTCCCAACCACATGGTTCCAGGTTCAGTCCCATTGCATGGCACCTTGGGCAAGTATCTTCTACTATAGCCTCAGGCCAACCAAAGCCTTATGAATGGATTTGGTAGGTGGAAACTGAAAGAAGCCTGTCATATATATAGATATATATATTAGGTTGGTGCATTATTATTGCGGCTTTTTTTCAATAAATTTTATTCAACAAAAAATTTAAACAAAGCACCAAGCAGTAATTGAAATAGATGGTGAATATTCTCCAGAATAATCATTTAAAGATGTTTTTGTTATTTATACAACACACACACACACACATATATATATATAAATAGAGATAGGGGTTGTAAATGCATGGACCAAAAATCTTGTGAGTGGATTTGGTAGACGGAAACTGAAAGAAGATATATATGTGCATGCACGTGCATGCTTGTGTGTGTGTGTGTGTGTGGATGTGTGTGGATGTGTAAGTATGTATATTTACCAATTCCGTCTTGTCTTTTTAGGGTATCCTGAATCTGAAAGCGTCTTAAACACAATCTCAGACTCCCAACCAACATCACGAGCTGAACGAGAGAAAATACAACGGATTATCGGTAAGGATGTTATTCCTGAAAGACTTGTCTCTGTGTCTTAGTGTGTGTGTGTGTCTCTCATTGTGGATGGGTGTATACAAGGGGGTACTGAAAAGTTGCTGGCTTTATGGATATTGTTAAAGGCCTGATTGGAGACCCAACCTTCTGAGTTCTTTTACAGGGTTTAGAAAAACTGAAGGACCCCTGCAATAAGTGTGTGAATCTGAGAAGGGAATATGTTGAATAAAATCATGATCAACTGATCCTCCTCTATTTTCTTTTACCCACAGCCAGGAACTTTTCAGCATCCTACTTCATATATATATATCCGTATATATATATATATATATATATATATATATATATATATATATATATTTGAGTAGTTGAATGAATTATCTTATTAAGGATAATTCGAATTAACCGATACCTGGGTAGCAAATTCACATCAGAAAGAACACGGTTGAAGTTACGTGCCTAGGGCATAGATTACGTGCTTTCGTGTGGAAATTTGTATGTTTATTTTAAAAATATAAATGTATGAAAGAATGGAACTGAACGACGAATTAACAAAATTCCTTTATTTTCGACATATGTTTCGAAGGCTACATATTCCTAATTGCGAAGGAATAAGGAGTACATTATGCCTGGTACTGCATAAGTCAAACAACTGACAAGCAAATCTGTGGTATTGAGCAGAATATTTGCTGTAGCCCATCTTTTATACTAAGACAAAACAATGTACATGATAACACTTCCAATCAGTTAAGATCAGGAGCCATGAGAGCCACTGCCTGGTACTGCATCAGGGCATCATGAGAGCCACTGCCTGGTACTGCATCTATTATTATTATTATTATTATTATTATTATTATTATTATCATTATTACTATTATTTTTAAGGCAGTGATCTGGCAGAATTGTTAACATGCTGGGCAAAATGCTTAGCAGCATTTCATCTGTCTATGCGTTCTGAGTTCAAATCCTGCTGAGGTCAACTTTGCCTTCCATCCTTTTATTATTATTATTATTATTATCATTATTATTATTATTATTATTATTATTATTATTATTATTATTATTATTATTATATTATCATTGTTGTTGTTGTTTCTGTTGATCTTCGCAGAGAGTGTCCTTGCCCGAAATGCCTTGAAAAGCTCAGAGGAATCTTCAGAATTGGAGAATGAAGATGAAACAAACGAAGAGGAGGAGGAGGCGGAGGCAGAGGCAGAGGCAGAGGCAGAGGCAGAAGAAGAAGCAAACAGGGAGAACAGCCTGCGGGAAAGGATGCGGCTCAGAAGCAGAATGAACAGTAGAATACCACGCAGGAAAGTCGAGCCCATAGCCTTGTCGAAAAAGACGCCGGCCCAATCGAGCGAGCGACGAGACAAGAAAGCAGAAACCAAAAAGCAAGGTTTGTCCCAATATTTCGTTTTTGCAATATTCTAGATGCTAATTTATGCATTGAAGTAGATTTCCTTTTTATTGTGGGTGGGTCATCATGCCAATAAAAAACATGCACACATACACTGGTTCTTTTTCACTTCGCGGTGCATTCTTCTGATTTTCCAGCTCCTCTTCAGACGGCCCTACCAGTCAATGTAATCAACTAGAGTCCTCTCCCCTATTATTATTATTATTATATTATTATATTATTATTATTATTATCATTATCATTATTATTATTATTATTATTGTTTGTTTCAGATCCAGAATCAAAACGAAAATCTGCCTAAAAAGAGTCGCCAGCTCCCTTGTGACCAAACTAAACCTATGACCCCAAGACAGAGCAATGTCTTGGGTCCTCAATAAAAGTTTTAAAAAAAAAAAACAGAAATTGAAAAAAAAAAAATTAAATTAATGAAAAATAAAAATATATAAAAAAAAACACACACAGAAAAAAAAACAACAGGAAAAAAATGATTTTAAAAATTGCAAAAGCGAAAAATGTAAATTAATTAATAATTTCATTAATGAAATAAAATTAAGAAAAAAAAATAAGAAACCGGGACAGTGAGAACGGAAAAGGAAATTTGGAATTTGTTGTTTGTATCATCTTCAACATTGGAACCTCCTAAGATAATCTGCCAACATATTATATACAACCCTGAGAACCCTCATCCCATCCCCAAA